>NW_026057580.1:116800157-116800452 GCF_023721935.1 Panthera uncia | reverse complement strand
AGAAGGAAAGAGAAAGAAAGAAAGAAAGAAAGAAAGAAAGAAAGAAAAGAAAAGGAGGAAAGAGAAGGAAAGAAAAAGAAAAAAGAAAGGGAGGAAAGGAAAGAAAAAGAAAAAAAGAAAAAGGGAGGAAAGAGAAGGAAAGAAAAAGAGAAAGAAAGGGGAGAGGAAGGAAGGAAGGAAAAGGAAGAAGGGAGGGAGGAAGGAAGGAAGAGTGGGAGAAAGGAAGGAAGGGTGGGAGGAAGGAAGGAAGGAAGGAAGGAAGGAAGGAAGGGTGGGTGGGAGGGAGGAAGGAAGG
>NW_026057580.1:116726357-116800147 GCF_023721935.1 Panthera uncia | reverse complement strand
GGAAGGAAGGAAGGAAGGAAGGGTGGGTGGGAGGGAGGAAGGAAGGAGGAAGGCAGGCAGGCAATGCTCTTGGTCGGTACCTCTGAGCTTCGCCTGTGGAGGGAGCCCTCCCGTGCCCGGCACTGCCCGGCGCACTGACTTAGCCCCGCAAGTGCCCAGCTGGCTAGAGAGCGGCACCGCGGACGGCTCGCTCACCGGCCGGGGTGGGTGGCCGACCCCCCAGGCGGTGCCCCGCTTGCTGTCTGCGGCCGCTGCTGGATGAGAAGGAGACAGGGTGGGCGTCCCGACGCCTCCTCCGTGTTCCGTCAGGATTACCTGAGCATCAGCTTGGGAGGGAGGAGGCCTGGCTCGCCAGCACGTATGTGGACAGTCCCTTCTTCCGTTGCCTCAGAAAGATTATAAAGCAGTATATTCTCAGAATAAGGAACTTGAGCCACCAGCACTTTCTTGGACCAGAAGCAAGTCTAACAATGCCAGTCCCAAGAAACCAATCCCACAGGGAGGAGATTCATTCCTAGACGTGTCTAAACAGTGTGCTCGAACCTCTTTCTGGGCTCTGCCTTCCCCCAGCACAGACTGCAGCTCGCGCTCGGGGACCAGTCGTCGGGCCTCACGGCTAAGCATCTCTGTGAAGACAAAAAGATTTGTGGCTAAAAGCAGCCAGGACTTGCTGACAAGGGTTAGGATCGACACACGGGGCCAGCCCGGGGCGTGCAGCCGTGGGGACGCGGGCCAGCCCTGCCCAGGTCGGGGAGATGGTGGAGAGCCAGGAGGGCGGCCGTCGGGTCCTGCGCCTGCCACTGTTGGGCCCGGCTTCCCCTCCGGGCTGGGTGCCCACCTCCCCTGCACACCCACCTCCCCACCTCCCTGCCTTGCCTTCTGGCTTCAGGTCGGCTCCTCCGTGGGAGATGCCACAGGACTGAGGAAGGTAAAGGCCCCAGCTCCTGTCGGAGGACGGTCCCCACAGCCACCCCCTCTGGCCCTGTAGCTGCTGGCTGTCCCCCCACCCCCGGGCCACGGGCAGTAGAGAAAAGGCTTCCCACATCCCACGCCACCATGAGAGTGATCAAACAGATCTATGCTAAGAATACGTTTTTTCATTATGAAATCTTCTTTGAAAAGAGATGCATCCGCCACTAATTTTTCAAAAATCCAGTAACGTATTTCAACCATCTCCGATTTCAAAGAGAAGGTCACAGACCAGAGAGACCGTACGTCCCTGCGGGCCTTTGGAGCAGAAGGGATGCCAGGGCCCGGCCAGCTCACGTCCCACCAAGCCGTGTATTAAGGACCCCCACCCCTGCCGAATGAGCCTCCACAAAGGCTCTCCCTTGGGACGATGCATTAGCTTCTTTCCATCACAGAAGTAATCCTGGGGTCCGAGCTAGAACTCCAGTGGAATTAAATGTAGCAAGACGAGAAAAATGTGTCAAGGGAGGGAGCTTAACTTTTTGTTTGTATAACAATGCGTGTCACGGGGCTCACAGTCCTGGGGCACCAGGGTCCTCGGAGCTTGGCTGTGGGCTTGAGAGCCAAGATGCAGGGGTGCCTGGGTGGCTCAGTCGGTTAGGCATCTGACTCTCGATTTCGGCTCAGGTCATGATCCCAGGGTCGTGGGATCGAGCCCCACATCGGGCTCTGTGCTGAGAGTGGGGCCTGCTTGGGATTCTCTGTCTCTTTCCCTCTCTCTCTGTACCTCTTCCCCACTCAGACACACTTGTGTTCTCTCTCTCTCTTTCTCTCTCTCTCTCAAATAAAAAAAATAGGGGCACTGTTCATAACACCTCGTCCTGTCATCGGAGGCCATCTGTTTTCACGGGCGGAAGGATTTTATCTGCTAGCCCGCAACGTGGGCTACAGGTGCTGGGTTGCGGAGGAGGGGGACGTTTGCGTGTCTGAGCCACAGCGGCCGATTCAGCGTGCACGCCAGCCCCGTGCCCCCTGGGGAGAGCCATGCACTTGGCCACACTTTGTTGCCAGCGCGTAGCCGCAGAGTAAGGCTAAGAGACGCCCGGCGGCAGCCGGGGGCTCATTTTGGACGAGCGATGAGCACAGGCCACCCACCCGGAGCCCGCCATCTAGTGGAGAAGCACCTTCTGTTACGTGGTGCCTGAGTGAGCTCCCCGAGCCCACCCCTCTCCACCCACCGCCCTGCAGTAGCTTAAAATTCGCCCCTCTCCACCCACCCTGCAGTAGCTTAGCATTCGTGTCTGAGGCTCGTGCCTGTTTTTTTAAGTGTCGCCCTGGTGCTCATCGGCAGGGAGGATTGCCACGAACATCCAGGCGACTGTAAGGTGTCCTGTGGGCGTGAGCTGGAGGCGAAGGGAAGGCAGAAAGGGTCCGAGCCAGCACATGCTGCCCGGGAGCCTCACGTCAGGTGCTCTGCTCATTCCAGATCATCGATAAGAGTAAAAGAGACCCCTCGGAAGAGATCGAGATTCTCCTGAGATACGGACAGCATCCGAACATCATCACGCTCAAAGACGTGAGTGAGCGTCACACGGCTGCTGTGTCGCGTGTCGGCGTGTTTCTCCGGGGGTGGCTTTCTCCGCGGTCCAGCCACTGTTCCTGCCCCCACGAGTGTGTGCCAGCCTCTGCCGCCTGCACCTCCAGGTCCCTCGGCACCTGCGAGCCTGAGTCCCCGGGACAGCGGGCCCCCTCCCAAATCAGAGAGAGTGCCATGTAAAGGGCAGGATAGCTGGTGCAGACTCTGGGCTGTTCCTGAACGTAGCAGAAACAAGAGCATGGAGTGGACGAGACGGGGCTGGGTCAGATCCGAGACCCCGGATCCGGAGCTCTGGCCCTGGGGCTCCTCCCAGCGTCCTCCACCCCTGCTGGCCTGGGAGAGGGAAGGGAGCAGGGGTCCTCCCCACTGGAAGGACACCACAGAGCCCGGGGCTGCAGGGGTGGGGCCAGAGGGGAGAGGGGGCTTTCACCTCTCCCTCTCCTGCAGAGACCTGCAGAGGGGGCCACCTACACCCTCACACTCCCGAGTGATTCCACTGTCCCCAACCCCAAACCTTAAGACTTTGAGGCCACTTGGAGCTCCCTCCAGGCCCCGTCGGCTCCTGGAGCAGGAGGACTGCAAAATGCTGACCAGATTCTGAGGCAAATGCGAAACAGGCACCTGTGTTGACAAGAGTAGAGTGAACGCCGGCTTTGTCCCCCTGGGTCCCCGTCACCGGGCCCCCGTCGCCTTCACTGCACCGTTCGGGGCTCTCTGCATTTCGGCTTTTATTTATATGTTAAGATCCACAAGCGCAAAGCGGCTAATGTGAAAACCCCCTAAGGTTTCCAAGCCACTTCCATCCTGTTGGGGTGCGAGGTCCCCAGCTGGTGATACGTTCACAAGCACATTCTCCAAAGTAGAGCATGTTCTGGGTTCATAAACTGGAAACAAATACACCCAAATTACCTTTACAGCTTGCATTGAGCCCAGAGTCAGGCAAATCGTTTCAGCCATTTGTTCTGGAAACTCGCTGATCTGTGAGCTCAAAACTGCTCGTTTGTGGGGGATCTGCCCCATTTCCACGAGGCTCTTCTCGATGCCCGGGCACGCCCGTAGGCAGGGTGGTTGTGTCCACACAGGCATGTCACGAAAAGAGCAAGGGCGGAGGAGTTTTTGGCTGTTGTGGGGTTTTTTGGGTTTTTTTTTTTTTTTTATGTTATTTACCTACTTTGAGAAGGAGAGAGAGAACGAGTAGGGGAGGGGCAGAGAGAGCCAGAGAGAGAATCCGTGCTGTCGGCACAGAGCCCGACGCGGGGCTCAAACTCACGAACCGTGAGATCACGGCCTGAGCTGAAATCCAGAGTCCGACGTTTTACCGACTGGGCCAGCCAGGCACCCCTTGGCCGTGGTGTTTCTAAGTTCCTGGGCGCGAAGGTGGTTTGACGAAGCTCTCCTTTTCTGTTGCTTTCGGCTATAAAAGTGCGGCTGCCATGCGGTGGGTTCTCTGTGCCTCCCCGCCCCTCCCATTCTGGATTCTGGGGTCTGGCTGCGTCTGGTCTATGGTGCAGCGGGACAGAGGGCCCCTGGGGGCTGCTTGGACATGACCCAGACCTGCTGGGCCAGACCCTGCCTGCTGACGACAACCCTCCCCCCACCCCAAGTGGTGTGCCCGGTAAAGTCTGCAGAGCTCGGCCCCGGAGACCCACAGCAGCACGGTGCTGTCCCTAATTCCCCAGCAGAGAGGGGAGCGAGACCCCCACGATTCATTTCCACTCAAACCTCGCCCTCGCAAGCTCTTGGCCTCGCTGACTCATTCCCTGCTTTGCGGCAGATTATTAAAGCCGGCTTTTCCTAAGAACCGCGTCGGGTGTGACTGGAATGGCCATTGGCTCATTTTCACCAGAAGCCTTCTTTTGACACCCGGCGGGGGGTGGGGGGTGTGCTGGGCACTGAGCCCCCAGCCCGTGCACCGGCTTCCGCCCCGTCCAGGGCGGCCCTTTCCCCCACGGCACGCTGGCTGGCGAGGGGGCGGGGTGGCCGCGGTCCCTGCGTGGGCCCTGAGGTCCGTGCACCCCTGTCTCCGCCTCCCAGGTCTACGACGACGGCAAGTTCGTGTACCTGGTGACGGAGCTGATGCGTGGCGGGGAGCTCCTGGACCGCATCCTGCGACAGCGACACTTCTCGGAGCGGGAGGCCAGCGACGTGCTGTGCATCATCACCAGGACCATGGATTACCTCCACTCGCAGGGGGTGAGCCCGCGTCAGAGCAGGAACCGCGGATCGGGAGGGAGCGGGGGGAGGGGGGGGGCCTCAGCTTCCTTCTGCGTCACACCTGCCCCCGAGGGGGCCAAGGTCGAGGCACATGCCTCGTCCCAGGGAGCCAGCCAGAGACATTACATTTACCTGGACCGGTTATACAGAAAAACGTAGGTGGGCTTGGTAAAGGGGAATTTTGGAGTTTCCGTCACCTGCTCTTAGAACTGAATTCCTGCACCAACACAAAGGAATTCCGCGGGTGAAACGACAGTAAAGGCTAGGTTTCCCGCCGCCTCCCCGTCCTCCACACGCTGCTCTGCGCCCTCCACGTCTGCAGTCCCGGACAGACCGGGAGGCCAGAGCACGGGAAGGTGAAGTATCTTGCCTGGGGCTGGTCGCACAGAGGGAGTGACAGGGACAGGGTCCCGCCCGGCTCTGGGCTTCCAGACCCCGCGCTCGCAGCCCCAGGCTGCCTGGCTGGGGGTGGCCGCGTGGCCCCACGCCTTGCTCCAGCCCCCGTCCTCTCGGCCCTTCCTGCGAGGTGGACGGTGCTCCCCCGGCCAGCCCCACACGTGTGGTTGTAAGCGTTTAAAATGCAGCCGCCTCCGAACAGGACGATGCTCTTCTGGGACCACACGGCAGGCCTGTTCGGTGGTCACCCGGCAGTCTGGGAGTAGGGAGCATTTTCCCAGAACCCCAGAGGAGACCCTTTGGACGATGGTTTTTCCAGACTGGCGTCTCTTGAATGAGGGGGGTGATGGACCCAGACTCTCCTGCTCCCCTGCCCTCAGGGTCTCTGTAAACCCGGCTGGCCGCCCGCCTGTGTCCCTCCAACCTCCCTCCTATACCCCGTGCCTGGGTTTTAACAGGACAGTGCAGCTTGCAGGCCGTGTTCAGACACACACGTGTGCTCCCAGTCGGCCTCTGTCCCCTTCAGAAAAACCGCCGTGTGCCCCAGGTAGCTGCTTTGCTCTGAGATGTGATGACAACTTTGGCCGATCCTGTCCCTCGTGCTTGGAGCCCCGCGGCTCCCTCGGCACAGGGGCGGCTGTAGGGCTCCTGCCGATCACCTGGGCCTGTCCGTGGTCACACGTCCCACGTCTGCCTCGCTCTGTGGTGTGCCCGGCCCCTCACCGCGCTGGAGCGTGGTGGGCACACGATAAACACGTAGCTGTAGAGGTCTTTTCATCCACATCACCTGAACTCACCGCACGTGATGCTCTCAGCTTAGGTAGCTGCTTAGTTACTGACTCATTGAAATATTCATTTGCCACCAAAGAGGTTTCTAGGGGGCCCCCCGGTCTGAGCGTCAACGCGAGAGGAAGAGAGGAGGGAACCCCCCCCCGCCCCCCGCAGGTCAGCCCCAGTATAAGCCCTGCTCTTCTGAACGCGTCGCCCCTTCCCTTTCTTGCCCCATCCTGGGCCTGCTGCCTTTCCAGGTTGTTCATCGAGACCTGAAGCCGAGTAACATACTGTACATGGACGAGTCTGGAAACCCTGAGTCCATCCGCATCTGCGATTTCGGGTTCGCCAAGCAGCTTCGAGCTGAGAACGGGCTGTTGATGACACCCTGCTACACGGCAAACTTTGTCGCCCCGGAGGTAAGACCTCCGAGCCCGCGGAGGCGCGCCCTCCCCCACTGCAAAGGGGGATCTTGCTCAAGCACCCTCACCTTACCGCTTTAGTTTCCTGTTTGTCACGCTTTTCATGGTGATGTTCTCATGTAAAATCGGACTGTGCGGTAGACCATGAGGATCAAACCCGAGTGTTTGCTGGGAGTCGCTGAGACGTGATGCGGTCGGACTGTCCTGTCACCCGGAAGGGAGCTAACGGGTCCCCTGTGATCAGAAACCTACCTACAGCTGCACAGACGGAGGGGCGGCGGTGGGGGGGGGGGGGGGGGCGTGTCTGTGGGTCTCCTCTGTGCCAGATGCTGCTCCAGACTGTGGCCCACGGCGGACGCCGGCCGGCCGCTGTGGAATGTCACACGAGGCCCGTGGCGACTTGCAGGGGAGGGCTCCTGGCCGGCACCCAGTGGATCAGATGATCTCAGCAACGGCCTCGGGTACATTTCCACCTTCTCAGGCTCCCGGGGATGGTTTTGTTAGGCTCTGAAGTCACTGATGTGTTCACGAAGACAAACCCAGTTTCTTGCTTTCTAGAAACTTAGCAACAAAACCTGAGAGGCCGGTCGAGCAGGACAGGGCTGGTGGGAATGAGGGGTTAGGAAGGAGAACAGGTGGTAGGTCTGGATTCTGTGTGGATCCTTCTGGCTGCTGGTGAAGGCAGGCTGGCACCCAGTGGTGGGTCTGCGAGCTGAGAGGTAGCCCCCCCTCCCCGCCCCAGGGTGGTGAGGAAGGCAGGGTGCTGAGTCGAGATGCAGCTGGGCACGGAGCCTACACGCGTGGGACACAAGGCCATTTTTGGGTCACCCAGATGCTACCTGGGGCCCCTTTGAAATAATCTGCTTATAAGCCTCTATTGTTGCCTTATCTGATCAGAAATAATATTGATGGGGGGCGTCTGGGTGGCTCAGTCGGTTGAGCGTCCGGCTTCGGCTCAGGTCATGATCTCGTGGTTTGTGAGTTCGAGCCCCGCGTCGGGCTCTGTGCTGACAGCTCGGAGCCTGGAGCCTGTTTCAGATTCTGTGTCTCCTTCTCTCTCTGCTCCTCCCCTGCTCGTGCTCTGTCTCTCTCTCTCTCAAAAATAAATAAACATTAAAAAAATTAAAAAAAAAAAAGAAATAATATTGATGGTATTGATTTTAGCCATTATGAACTATCTTAAATTGGTCTATTGCTTTACCATTTCCAAAGCACTTTCACCGGTATTTTTTTTTAAGTTTTTATTTATTTTTGAGACAGAGAGAGACAGAGCATGAGCAGGGGAGGGGCAGAGAGAGAGGGAGACACAGAATCTGAAGCAAGCTCCAGGCTCTGAGCTGTCAGCACAGAGCCTGACGCGGGGCTTGAACTCACAGACTGTGAGATCATGACCTGAGCCGAAGTCGGATGTTTAACCGACTGAGCCACCCAGGCGCCCCTCACCGGTTTTTTTTACTTCTATCTTGATACACCATTCGAAGTACACAGGGTGGATACTATTAGCCACACTTGATAGATTAAGAAAAAAACCAGGTTCAGTGGGTTCAAGTGACTTTTGAAGGTCGCTCAGCCAGTGGAGACAGGGCTTGAACGACGAACATTTGGTTCATTTGCGTGTGCCGGCTGGTTGGCCACCGACCGCGTTCCCGGCACAGCCCACGGTGTCCGCGTTGCAAACACGGGAAGACGGGGTCCTTGCCCTCGTGTCGAAGACAGTCGGACACAGTTCTTCCATGTTTGATGCTCAACCCCGTAATGTACAGTAATCCGTGAGCATTTATGCTGCTTTCCTTACTGTTCTCAACTATAAATCTATCAGAGCATCGTCTTCCGCGGAAGTACGCAATCCTAGGACGCGTGAATTCTTCTGTTTTAACCGTCCCTCAAAAAACTAGACATAGGCTCACCACGCGGTGCGGTCACGCCCGTGCCCAGCGTTTCTGAAAGCAGAGACAAGAGCAGATATTCGCCCACCCGTGTTCTCAGCAGCCCTGTTCACCAAAGGTGGGAGCCACCCACGTGTCCGTCAGTGGCTGAATGCCTGCACAGAATGTGGCATGTTTTTCAGTGGGTTGTGAGCCTTGAACAGGAAGGACACCCCGTGCCACGCCTCAACACGATGAACCTCGAGCACGTTACGTTGTGTGTGATACGCAGGCAGAAGAGCGTAATTACTGTATGATTCCACTTACATGAGGTCCCTAAAGCAGCCAAATCCGCAGAGAAGACCGGAGGAGGAGAAGGAGGGTGGGGGCGAGGGCTGGGGGCGGGGCACAGAGAGCCAGTGTGTGATGGGAGTTGGTTGCAGTTTTGCAAGAGAAAAGAGTTCTGGAGGTGGATGATGGGAACGCTTGAGTAACTGAACCGTACTCCCAAAACTGATTAAGATGGTAAATTCTAGGGGCGCCTGGGGGGCTCCATCCGCTAAGCGTCCGACTTCGGCTCAGGTCACGACCTCACGGTTCGTGGGTTCAAGCCCCGCGTCGGGCTCTGCGCTGACAGCTCGGAGCCCGGAGCCCGCTTCGGATTCTGTGTCTCCCTCCCTCTCTGCCTCTCCCTCACTTGCACTCTGTCTCTCTCTCTCTCAAAAGTAAACATTAAAAAAATGCTTCTTAAAAGACGGTAAGTTTTATGCTATGTACGTTTTGCCATAATGTCTTTAAAGTTCCTTTAAAAAGTAAGTCTTTCCTTTTCAGCCCGTGTGTCAGTGGATCTGGCAAGAACTGTGGTTCCTGTGTGTGCCCTGGTCCCTGGGGAGCCCTACTGCCAGGCACCACGGTTGACTTTGTGTTGATAAACGACAGTTGCCCTGAAGACGTCCCCTGTCCCCCACCTGCCCAGCCCATCATCCCGTCGGAACAGCACGCTGGGAGCTTGAAGTTTCCTCCCCAGTGCTCACCCATCTCCTGCTTTTCCCCTGCAGGTCCTGAAGCGACAAGGCTATGACGCAGCGTGTGACATCTGGAGTCTGGGGACCCTGCTTTACACCATGCTGGCAGGGTAATGCACGCCTCCCATGGGTGTCAGCACGCGACGGCACGCGCACCCGAGCCATCACGAGGCAGAGGTGTCAGGGGCTGTCCCGTCCGGGCCCAGGGTCAGCCCTGCCCCGTGCCAGGGTGGGGACACACACTCGCAGGTCCTGGGTGAACGCTTTCAGGCTTCCTTAGCCCTTTCGGGACAAATAAAGACCAGGGATGAGAAAGTTAGCTTTATGTTTTCTTTACATTTTTTTTAATGTTTATTTATTTTTGAGAGAGAGAGAGAGAGAGAGAGAGACACAGCACAGGCAGGGGAGGGGCAGAGAGAGAGGGAGACACAGCACCCGAAGCAGGCTCCAGACTCCGAGCTGTCAGCACAGAGCCCGACGTGGGGCTCGAACTCACGCACCGCAAGATCGTGACCTGAGCCGAAGTCGGACGCTCAACCGACTGAGCCACCCAGGCACCCCAAGTTTATTTAAATTTAAAGAGAGAGAGAGAGAGTGGGGGAGGAGCAGAGAGAGGGGGAGACACAGAATCCAAAGCAGGCTCCGGGCTCCGAGCTGTCGGCACAGAGCCCGACGCGGGGCTTGAAACCATGAACCGTGAGATCCTGACCTTGAGCCAAAGTCGGCCGCTCAGCCGACTGAGCCCCCCGGGCGCCCCTGTTTCCTTTAGGAAGCACCCGTAAACATTCCTGGTCAGACAGCACCTCGAGGCAGGCAGCCAGGTAAAGGCAGGTGACTGATTTGCGTGGCCACCGGACGACACGCCTGCCATCACGGAAGGAGGGTCGGGTCCGCCGCGCCCCTTCCGATCCGGGGTCTGCCCTCGCCAGCTCTGCTTCTGGGCCGGGCTCCTTCCTCTACTGGCCTCACTCCCCTCACTTCTAAATGAAAAAGAAGGCACTGTGTGACACGTTAGGACTCCAGCCTTAAAGGCCTAGGACCCTACGAATCCAGAGTGGGATCGCTCTGTGATTTTCTGACACTCGCGTTGTGTGTACGTAAATCTCAGACCGCAAACTTTGCCACTAAGACCAAGTGTCATGAGATTCACGCAGAATTCCTTTTCCAGGAAGGCATTTCTTGGCATGCCCCGGTCTATGGTGGGAGGTGATACGATAACTCACGACGCGGCAAGTGCCGATGCATCGTGTAGTGTCTGTGTAGGTCCCCGCGAGTGTATTATCCTGCCTATTTGCAACTGAGTCTTAAGAAATTGGGGCGCCTGGGTGGCTCAGTCGGTTGGGCATCCGACTTCGGCTCAGGTCATGATCTCGCCGTCCGTGAGTTCGAGCCCCGTGTCGGGCTCTGTGCTGACAGCTCGGAGCCTGGAGCCTGCTTCAGGTTCTGTGTGTGTGTCTCTCTCTCTGCCTGTATCCCGCTCACACTCAGTCTCTCTCTCAAAAATAAATAAACATTAAAATTCTTTTAAAAAAAAAGATTCTCTCTCTCTCTCACTCTCCCCCTCCTCTCTCTCTCTCTCTCTCTCTCTCTCTCTCTCTCTTTCAAAAAACAATTTGTTTGAGAACTGGAATTGGTAATAGACCAACCATGGGTCTCAGACTTCAAATCTCAGGCTCTCTGCCATGGTCTCAACGAGTCACCGGACAAACCACCCTAACACAGTGTCCCCAGGGGTCCAGAAACGGTCCAGGGAGCTCGTGCTGGGGTCCACAGAGTTTTCTGCACTTGCCTTATTGACCTACAGCATTGGCCAAGTACGGAAGAGGGACGTAGCGTTAAGAAATAAGTAACGCTTTCCCCTGATTCTGGATTTGGAGCACGGCGGCAAAGAAAGAGCTATTCTCAACAAGGCAGGGGCAACATCTAGCTGTGAACTTCACCGTAGGTCGTACAGCAGAGGTTCATTTTACCTGAATTCTCTCATTGCACAGATTTACCCCTTTTGCAAACGGCCCCGATGACACTCCCGAGGAGATTTTGGCGAGGATCGGCAGTGGGAAATACGCCCTTTCTGGGGGGAACTGGGACTCCGTCTCTGATGCGGCAAAGGTGAGTGCTTCCCAGCGCTCTCGCTGCTTAGGGTGGGGACTCTAGTGACCGCTCCGTTTGCGAGGAAGCTAGGGGAGACCCTTCATAGAAATAACACGTGTTTTATCTCGTAGATTTTTTTTTTTTAGCTTTTCGGTTGAAAAATTCTTTTTCGCAAAGCTTCTCACGTGTCCCACAGTCTTGGTGCCCTGGGGTTCTCCAGAGAAATAGAATCCATTGGATTCCATGTGGACAGGCAGATACAGATTCTATGGAATTCATTGGATTCCATGTGGATAGGCAGATACGGAGATAGAGAGATTTATTCTTAAGATCAGTTCATGTGACTGTGGAAGTGACATGTGATAAGTCTAAAGTCTACAGAGTCAGCAGACTGCAGACTCAGGGAAGAGCTGGTCTCATAGCTCGAGGGCAAAGCCCTTCTGCTGGCTGACTTCCCTTTTCCTAGGGGAACCTCTGTCTTTTTAACCTTCAGGGTTTCCCCTGATTGGATGAGGCCCACCAACACCATGAAGGGTCATTACTACGAGCTGACAGATTTCAGTGTCGATCTCGTCTAAGTAAGACTTTCACAGCATCATCTAGACTGGGGTTCGGCCAAACACCGGGGACCGTGGCTTAGACAAGTTGACCCATAAAATTAACCCTCACACTTCTGGTGACGTCATGAAATGGCGGCCCTGAATGATCACAGACTGATCAAGGACAACTCTGGGACAGAGATGTGTTTCTGTTGTTTTCAAACGCTTCGCACTGGGGCTTCTCGGTAGCCTCGCCATTTGGGACCAGCCTTGTTTAAGGAAACATCAGACTTCGTCTTTTTCAGTTGAGATCATCAACTCCTCTCTAATTAAATAGTAAATGATCACCTGACCACTAGTAAGAAGGAGTATCGACTTTCCGTTTCCTGTGTTACTGTGAAATGGGTAGACGATCTGGGGTTCTGATTTCAGTGCTGCCATCATCGTCACTGTGTGACCTCGTACAGAGATGGCAGAGGGGATGGGGAAGATGGTGAAGTGGGTAGAAGAGATGATTGTGGAAGTGCTGACAGAGGTCATGGCGGAGGTGATGACAGAGGTCATGGTGGAGGTGACGGCAGAGGTCATGGTGGAGGTGATGGCAGAGGTCATGGCGGAGGTGATGGCGGAGGTGACGGCAGAGGTCATGGTGGAGGTGACGGCAGAGGTCACGGTGGAGGTGACGGCAGAGGTCACGGTGGAGGTCATGGCAGAGGTCACGGTGGAGGTGATGGTGGAGGTGATGACAGAGGTTGAGGCAGAGGTCATGGCAGAGGTGACGACAGAGGTCATGGTGGAGGTGACGACAGAGGTCATGGTGGAGGTGATGGTGGAGGTGATGACAGAGGTCACGGCAGAGGTCATGGCAGAGGTGACGACAGAGATCATGGCGGAGGTGACGACAGAGGTCATGGCGGAGGTGACGACAGAGGTCATGGCGGAGGTGACGACAGAGGTCATGGTGGAGGTGATGACAGAGGTCATGGCAGAGGTGATGGCAGAGGAGACAGCCGCTGGTGTCTGGTGAGCGCATCCCTTGTGTCAGACCCTGCCGCTCCCACTGCTCCCTTCCATCCACTCTGTCTCAAACGAGTATAGGAATTGTCTAGTCTGGTGGTCCCCAAAGTAGACCAGCACTCGGGTGCTGGGGGTTCCTTTGTGAGGTGATCTTGGAGGCAAGAGTGGGAGGCAGGGAGAAGGGGTCAGGAAAGGAGTCAAGTCAAGAACAGGAGTCAAGCCAAGTGCAGGATCAAGTCAAGCACCAAGATTGCAGGCAGAGGGCTTCACTGCCTCCCAGGACCTTGACGATTTCCTCCTGCCCCTTCACCGCCGTGTCTTCTACCTCATCTGGCCCCGTGCCTTTTCCCCTCTGTGTTCACCGTACGTACAACAAACCTCCAATCTTCCCCAAACAGACACAGCCCGTGGATTTGTCTGTTGTTGCTTTACCCGCATCCTGCACGTACCGTGTAGAAAGGTATTATTTACTAGGAGATCTTGAGCGAATAAATAAAGGTCTCTCTGCTTCCATTTTTACACTTGGAAACGGGAACAGTAATACTTCCAGAACATATTTCTTGCGAGAAGTTACTAAGATGAATGTTATCAAATATTAAAAGGCATGGGATTTCTCTATAGAAGGAAAGGATTTTGTATTAGTCTGTAGCATTCCTCCTTCCTGGTTTATGACCAGATCTCCTGTTGAGTGCTTCAGCGTTGCGGTACGCGTGTGCGCTAATTCATGTGTTTCACTGAGAAATGTCACGGCGATACCAGAGGAAGATGAGGAGGCTAGCAGAAGAGCATGGATTCTCGTCATGGCTCTTCCTTGGACAATTGTTCAATGGCTACAAATGTCGACATCTCCATCTGCAAAACAGGGAAAGTAATATTTGCCCTCCTTCCCCCAAGGCCAGTCCCGATGACTCTTGAGAACAGGTGCATCGAGCACATGAAGACAGTCTCACGAACGCTATGCAGATGCCGATCACAGCCGTAACTGTGTGTGCACACGTGTACGTGTATTGCGATGTGTGACATAAACGGGAGCTTTGTCTTTAAGCTACTTGGAGGACTTTTTATTGTTATTACCTTACAGTCAAATAAGAAAATTACCTCTGGGGCACTGGCTGGCTCGGTCGGTTAAGCGTCCGACCTCGGCTCAGGTCATGATCTCATGGTTCATGGGTTCGAGCCCCGTGTCGGGCTCTGTGCTGACAGCTCGGAGCCCGGAGCCTGCTTCGGATTCTGTGTTTCCCTCTCTCTGCCCCTCCCCAACACGTGCTCTGTCTCTCAAAAATAAATAAACATTAAAAAAGAAAAAGGAAAAAAAGAAGAAAAAATTACCTCTGTTGGACATTGTTAGCCCATCGGACACATGTAATGGCTACAGATTGTCAATTCCATGGCTGGTGATTATTTATAGCAAATGTTTATGGATAGTTATACTTAAATGTAACTACACCCATTGTTTTCTTTTTAACGTTTATTTATTTTTGAGGGAGAGAGAGTGCAAGCAGGGGAGGGGTAGAGAGAGAGGGAGACACAGAATCGGAAACAGGCTCCAGGCTCTGAGCTGTCAGCACAGAGCCCGACACGGGGCTCAAACTCAGGAACCTTGAGATTGTGACCTGAGCCGAAGTCAGACGTTTAGCCAACTGAGCCACCCAGGCGCCCCTACATCCAGTGTTATAACTGGTTTAAATCTGTGGGACAATCATTATTTTCGCTTCTCCCTTTGGAAGGATATCATTTTGACTGAAAGACCATTTCATTACATTATATGCACCATTTAACATTTCCGCGTTTGAGTTCTCTTCGGATGTAAAATCTTTAATCCACTATAAGCCTGGAATGAGCCACCAAGTCGATGATGATTAAGATTTAAAAATCACTCACGTACTTTAAAAGCTGAACGTGAACACATGACCCCAAAATGCTGAGCATCGGCCGGAACAACGGTGAGGTTTTGCCGTGAGAGGAAGCAAAGGAATTTTACTCGGGAGCCTGCTCGAATCAGCTTCGATCGGCCTCCCTTCCCCCTCCCTGTGATCTGCCCTTACAGGATGTCGTATCCAAGATGCTCCACGTGGACCCCCATCAGCGCCTGACGGCAGTTCAAGTTCTCAAACACCCATGGATCGTGAACAGAGAGTACCTGTCCCAAAACCAGCTCAGCAGACAGGACGCCCACCTGGTGAAGGTACCAACAAATGGTCAGGGGGGCACAACAGTGGGGTGGGGAGCACAGAGGCGTGGCCCTGAGACCTCCCAGTTCACCCGAAGAAATCACAGTGTGGGGGGCAGGTGGGGAACCGATCACGGGCGCAGCACGTATCCCTCATTTCTTAACTTCCACACGTTTCTTCACCGACGAGCCAGCACATGCAAAGCTCTGAATAAGCTACCACGTCTGTGAACAACCCTGAACAGCTTCATTGTGTGCGTGTGTGTGTGTGTGTGCACGCACCGTGTGCATAGGAGACAGAGACGGAGAGAAAGTGGAAGAGAGACAGACAGACAAATGGGGTGGAGAGTGGGAGAGAAGGAGGGAGAGAGGGAGGTGGATGGAGTCTTACATCTCTACCAATTCAAGGTTCCAAAGCCCTTCATTCTAATGATTTTTTTAATGTTTATTTATTTTGGCGGTGGGGGTGGGGGGTGGGAGCACACAAGCAGGGGAGGGGCGGAGAGAGAGAGAGAATCCCCAACAGGCTCCACACTGCCAGCACGGAGCCCAAGGTGGGGCTCGATCCCACAGAGCATGACATCACGAGCCGAGATCAAGAGTCGGTCGCTTAACCGACCGAGCCACCCGGGCGCCCCAGCCCTCAATTCCGGATCAGAGGCCTGCAGACTTGTCTGTAGAGGCCCAGACTGTGAACATTTGAGGCTTTTCGAGTCAGGTATCTCTGTCACTACGCCTCGGATGTCCTGCCGTAGCACAGAAACGATACGCAGGTAGATGGATGCAGTTGTGTTTCAGTAGAAGCTTATCTACAAGGGCGGGGGCCCTGGGCTGGGCCCCAACGCGGTCGTCTGCTGACCCCGCCGTTCACCACAACTGCTTCCCTCGGCTTCCTGGGACGGGTCCCACAGCACACGCAACGTGGAGTCTGGCTGCGCCCCCTAGGCGAGCGCGTCCCGACGCCCGCGAAAGAGACGCGAGGCTGTGGAGGGAACGCCGTCAGGACGCGGCCAGCAGCAGTGAGAGTGTCCCCCCAGGGATCAAAGGGTTTTAGTGGACAGGATAGCCGCTCCTCTAACTCACGTCTCTCCTTCGACCCTTGCCATCCGGCGATCCCAGCCTTGGTTCCCCTGACCTTCCGGTACAACTGTTCTGATGGAAGCCACGTGTCATTGCACGTAACCGCGGCAAGGCAGTGGCTTCTGGCCACCTGGGTCGTGATTCACCCGCACCCCGCTGGGCAAACCAGATAGACTGGGGGGCATCCAGAGGACCGGGGGGGGGGGTCTACACCGCAGGAACGAGCAGGTTCTGCCTCACATGCTGGGCAGCGGCTGCCCGGAGCTTCTCGGGAAGGACTGGGGCCACACCACGGCCAGACGTCAGGGTCAGCCCTTTCGGGTCTCCCAAAGCCCTGCTGGTGTGGCAATGTACCGCGGCACGGGGCCTGGGACCCCATCCTGGGGTTCCGTGCGCGTCCGGAATACCCCAGGTCACAGGCCACAGGCATAGTTTGGGACTGGCGCGGGGCGGTGGACGGACGTGTTATTCACGAGGCCCCAGTGCACGTGGACCTTGCAGTGAGCACGTCGCGCCCCGTGCCCCAGGGTCCGGCAGGAAGGGCGTCCGCGCCCGCCGTGCGCGCGCAGACGAGGGCTCAGCGAGGCCGGGGGTCGGGCCCCCTCGGGAGCGGGCGGGCAGCGGGTCACCGGCCTCTTCCTTTCGCTTTGCAGGGGGCTATGGCCGCCACCTACTTTGCCCTGAACCGAACCCCGCAGGCGCCGCGGCTGGAGCCCGTGCTGTCGTCCAGCCTGGCGCAGCGCAGGGGCATGAAGAGACTCACGTCCACGAGGCTGTAGTACCCGCAGGCTCTGCAGAGCGTCCTCGGGCTCGCGGGCAGCGGCCTGGGCCCCCGCCACGGGCGCCACGGAGTGACCACCGCCCGGCCACGGGGCCCGGGCGCCTCCGCTCATTCCACGTTCTCTCGCTCCGCCTGGATGGGATCCGGCCCCGGGACCTCCCACCGCCTCCGGCCCCCCGCCTCCTCCCCCCGAGCAAAGCCGGACCGACTCGTGTCACCGCTCACCGCCCTGCTGATCGCCCGTAGGGCCCTTCGGACTCTGGAGGTCTTTTCCGATCGTGGCTTAGATCGAGAGCGACAGAGATTTTTGCCAGTTACAGAGCCAGCGACTTGGCCAGACCCGGACACCGGCGTCCTCGTTACTGGCCCGGGAGGGCGCGCTGGCTGGTTCGCCTGTTGCCGGAAGGACGGGGTCGGCACGTGGCACCCAAGACTAGGCGCCGGGTCCCCTCCACATGATCCAAAGAGCCCTTGTCCCATCTCCCCCTCGTCTCTGACTGAGGTGTTGGCTGTTCTCTCCCGGGTCGCAGACCCGAAAGCGGGGGGAGCCCGGCCCGGAACCGGCGAGCAGCATCCTTGCCTCGGAAGCCTCTTCTCACAAGAACAGCACGTCCTTGGGGAGGAGCCAGCTGCAGCCTGTGCCCCCCGACACACACACACCGGCCCGTGTCCTTGCTCCCCCCGCGGCTGCATGGCTGGCGGGGGCTGCGGGGCCGGGGTCCGCGCTCCCGCCCGGAGGTTCGGAGACAGAGCTCTAGGCCCGACAGCCGGCCACGGCCCTCTGTCAGCCCCCCGTGCTCGCCCAAAGCACCGGTTTCTCTGTCTGCTTTCCTCTCTCTGGCCCACCGGAGACCCCCTCCCCTCCCGGGGCGCCGGCAACCCTGAGCTGGAGGGAGGCAGCCAGAGGGGAGCCCGGAGGCCGGGCCGCCACGCGGGGGCCTGGAGGGGGCGGCAGGAGGCATTTCCAGGGCTACCGTGCACTTTGTGGAAGCTGTGCTTTTGTGTCGCATTTGTGTTTCTGTTCTTCAGTGACGTCTTACGTTTCCCTTGGGGTGCGTGCGCACAGCAGGGGCGCGGCGTGGAGCGCGGGGCTGGGCGCCCCTTGTTCAGGAAGGCCAGGACAGGCTGGACGCCACTGCCCAGGCGGAGGGGGAGCGTGTGCGCCCAGGCCGGCCGTGACTCCCCGCGGCCCTGGCAGGGTGCGGGGCGCCGGTGGCCCTCAGGCAGGTCTCACCGAGAAGGCGTGTTTCCTAGTTCATTCCTCCCCATCTCCGCTAACTACCCAACAAGAGCCACATGTCGCCTTCTGGGCACGACCCCTTACCTTCTCCGGTTGTTTTCAGACCCTCACAGGTAAACGTTCTGCAGCAGCTCTCGTTATTCCACGAGCCCTCTCCTTCCCTCAGACACCACACGACATAAAGGGTGGGGACAGGTTCACCCGTCTGTTTTGCGCCAAGCCTCATTAGGCATCTCTCGTGTTTCCCAAGAGAAAATGCTTTTCCCCAAGGCTAGAAAGACTTGATCCTCAACCGTTTCGTGTTAGGTCTGGATTCTTTTAATCGACTGTTAGAAACTTAGGAAAAACTGGACAGCCCTTAGGTCACAGGTTTGACCTCCTAGGTACCAACCGAGGTCATCACGCCTTCTGTCCGCCGCACGGGGTTTGCTGGCTCACTGGTTAGCTCACCGGAGGCCAATGCGCGAGGGACGCAGGCCCGAGGGGGGTGGCCCGTGTGTGCTTCCCAGGCTCCCCCGCCCCTGCCTGTCATCCCCTTCCGGGCCACCGTGCACACAGCCCCACATCCTCACTCTGAGAGCCGCAGAGGGACCCCGAGACTCACCTCGCCCAAGCCGTGCCCTGAGCGGAGACCCCAGGGCCCCCCCTGCTCACCCCCGTTACTTGAACGTCCGCCAAATACCTCTGTTTTCTCAGCTTATCCAGAACGAGGTGATACTTGAAACCGTCCGACAGAAAGTCAGCCTGGAGAAGTCAATATTTTCAGCTTAACGTCAGAGTCTTGAGCGGAACAGCCAGTGGCCGTGCTTTATAAGCAGCGGTCGTGTGCGAAGGAAGGTATCATATCTAGTTCTCCCTGTGCGGTTCACCCCCCGCCCCCACCCGTCATGCGTGGCTCCGTGGGCTTCGCACACGCGGTGAGATCACACAGAACGAAATAGCTGTCCCCCCCGCCCCCAGTATGTAGAGTCACAGCCCCTCTGGATCCCAAAACCACAGACTTTGTCGCCAGAAAACCTACCCGGCCACTGCGGTCCCTCCGGGGTGCCCACTGTGGTTCCGTCCCACCTGGAGCTCCCCCCCGCCCCGCCATTTGACAGAAACACCTGACTCACCACCCCCACCGTGAGGGCTCTGCCAGATGCTGCCCCAAGTCAGATTCGGGCAGGAGTGAGATCTCACCTGTATCCTTAGGTCAGATTGTCCGTGACCTGTGTGTGTGTGTGTGTGTGTGTGTGTGTGCGTGTGCGTGCACTTAGAGGACTGTCCGGCGTTTGAAGTGACCACAGTGCTTCCTGTTAGCCAGTATTGTTGATTAAATGGTGTTCTTCCTAAAGCCGCACGTTGGGATTTTTGCCTCACGCTTTTGACTGGGTCTCTCCGGGACACGAGGAACTTGGTTTGCACTCTGTTTTTCTTTCCAAACGGCTCTGTGGCCTTTCACCTCTCCAAGAGTCCTTAAAGTTCTAGAACGGAAGAGGACCCCGCAGGGGCCCGGGCGGTGCACCCCGCGGGGCCTCGCAGAGCCCGGGGGTCACCTGGGAGACAGGAACTCAGCACCGCAGCAGGTCGCCTCCGCGGAGCACGCTTCCCACCCAGCCCCCGACTCGGCACTTTGTTTACAAGCCCGCGACCGTGCGTACAGGTCATTCCCGTGTTCACGCTTTGTATTTTATGTTGGAGATGGGCGGCCACTATACAGATATTTATTACGCTTTCCAGACTTTCTGAATAGATTTTTTTGAATAAACATGAGTTTTATGAAGTGTAATATTTTCCTAGCAGAGCGGTAATTTGGGGACTGTCTGTGTCGTTGCCAATTATCGTCGGCAGATACGCTTCTCACCCCTGCTGCCCCCTCGCTCTGTCCCGGCTGCGGCCCCTGCGGCTGGAAGGTGGCTTCCCCTTGGATGGCCGTCCGGGCCGCGTGGAGAGCTGGTGGGGGGCACACAGGTGCCTCTGCGTGCGCGTGCGGCTTGTGTGCGTGCACGTGTGCCCAAGCGGATTGTGTGCTTACGTGTGCCTTGTACAAGTGTGTGCGTGTGTGCACTCCACACAGAACCTGGCCGCGTGATGGGGCGGGTGCCGCCGGAAACGTGGAAGGCTGTGTGGGCGGCGAGGCAGGTGGCGCGGGGGTGGGGGCTGCCGGGGGTGTCCCCGCTGTCCCCGTTCTCTGCACGGCCACCCGGCCTCCTCCCGCCTGTCTGTTCTTGACACACAAGCAAAACACGAAGCTAGGCTCTTGTCCGCCACTCTCCGACCTAATTTCTTCTTCCCGTTTGGTCCATTCCCGAGCGGCCCGTGTCCGCAAGCCAGACGCGCGCACACACGGACGTCCACAGCTTTCTGCCGCCACTTCCGAGGTGCCTCCCCAGCAGCACCAGGAACTCTTCCCGGAACCCCTCAGGCTCTCTGCGCAGGCAGGAGTGTTGAGCCGGCCCAGGGATTCGAGCCCACGGGAAACGCATGAACATTCTGCCTCCTGCTACACGGTGGCAGGGGGGCTGGGGAGGGGGGGGGAGGCGGCCACCATATGCCCACACACCCTGCCCCGTCACCGACCCCGTGGCACAGACCTGGTGGTGTGAAATAGCCTTCCCTCCAAGCTGAGGTTACAGCTCCAGAGGTGAGAAGTCCCGGGTGGGTCCTGGGGCCAAAGTCAAGGTGGGGGCAGGACTGAGTTTGGGGGGCTTCGGGAACAGAGCCCTGCCTTTCCCGGGCCCGGGGCCCCCGCGTTCCTGGGCCCCTGGCTCTTCCCCCATCCGCAGAGCCAGCCCCAGGGGGCTGAGGCCCGTGCGTTCCCCTCACCCACCCCCACCTCCACTTTTGACGACACTTGGAGACCTCAGTGCACGTGGATACTCGCGGATACCCTCCCTGTTTCAGGGTCAGCTGATTAGCACCCGACACACTCACGGGTCCTGGGGACCAGGACACGACATCTTCTGAGGGCCCATTATCCTGTCCACCACACCACACAGAGCGAGAGTCCGTGTTGCCGTCTTCAGTCTGCGTGTTTGTCTGGGTGCGAAGGTAGGATGTCAAGAACGGTGACGTTTTGGAGGCTTTGGGGACGAGTCGGCCCGGCACGGTCTCCGGTGTGTGGATGAAGGCCCGAGACTCGGGGTCAGAGCCCGCAGCAAACAGAGTGACCCCAGGCCCCCTTCCCCCTTGCCCTCGGGTCCCCCATGGTGACGGAGAATGGCACACACGACGGGCTAGGTCACAGCTGGGCACCCGCACCTGAGAAACCCCAGTCGATAAGGGCTGGCCGCCCTTGGCCCCCGGGGGGACACTGTCCCTGTCCTCCAGGCAAGCGTCCTTGAGAAAACTGTCCAGTGACGGCTCACACACGCACAGAGACACAAGACCCATGGGGACTCACCTCCCAACAGTAGCGGCTCTGTGTCTGCTGTCCCCGAGTGTCACCCAAGGACTTGCAGTGGTCCTGCAGATCCCTTTCATGTGGCATATTGTGCATTTGTTCTCAGACTCAGCTGGTCCCTCGTCCTAAGGGACACCGACCCAGGCTGAGACCAAGAGGCTGAGGCCACGTGCGTAAAGGAGCCTTGGGCCTGGCTCTTGGCTTGCCGAGGCTCGGCCCCGGCAGACTCCGACGTTTCATCTGGCCCGTGACCTCCTAGGTAAAAGGAGCACACTTTGTGTGCAAAGGCGGATCCCAGAGTCCGAGGCCCACAGCAGGTGCAGGTGTGCCCCCTCCCCCGGGCGGTGTGCACGCGTCCCGCGTCCCCCCGGCTGGGCTTGCTCAGCCTCGCCCGGGACCAGGACACCTGCCTTCACGTGACTTCAACCTCATCTGTTGCCAGTTTCTCAGCGTTTCTACCCAGAGTGAAGTGATGTCGTAAACGCTGCATGAAAAATCAGACGATTTTCAATGAGACGATCCCTCAAGGCAGAGATTCAGTAATTCAAAAACCACTTCCTGAGCCCAGACCACCGCCCCTCACTGTCCCCGGAGCTGGAGATGCGGCAGCAGCAGAGCAGCCCCCCCCCCCCCCACCCCCGCCCCGGGAAGGCAATCCCCTCGCAGAGGGAGAAAGAAAACAGCAGTAAGATAGGCAGCAGGCTCCCAGCACGACTGCTGAGAAGGGAAGCCGAGTGGAGTGAGGGGGTTACTGCTCGAGTTAGGAAGGGGATTCACAGCGTAAATCCATCCTCAAGCTTCCCCGGCTCCTCTCAGCCACAGATGTTACCAGCCTTTCAAGGCACAGCTATGAACTCTGTAGTGTAGTTAATGCATTCCCTGTGCATGGCGATAATTCAGGATCTAAAATCAACAGCATTCATCCGTGACATCTGTCCAATCCGGGTATCTGTTTGTCACTTTACCGTGATGAGGAAAAAACAGCCAATAAGGGGCGCCTGGGGGGGCTCAGCCGGTTAAGCGTCCGACTTCGGCTCGGGTCACGACCTCATGGTTCAGGGGTTCGAGCCCCACGTTGGGCTCTGTGCTGACAGCTCACCTGAAGACCTTGAGAGCACAGACCGAGGTTTCCCAAAGAAGAGGGAATTCTCCTCAAGACTGCAACATGGAGACCCTGCCCGAGTCTCTGACCATCAGACTCCGACCGTGACATCACCTCTTACCTGAGTCTCCAGCCTGCTGGCTCGTTCTATGTACGTCAGGTTTGCTAGTCCCCACGATGGCGTGAGCCAGTTCCTTAAAATAAATGTCTCTCCCTCTCAATAGATAGATAGATAGATGATAGATTGATGACAGATAGATAACAGAAGGCAGACGATAGAATAGATAGTAGGTTGATAGATGATAGATGATAGAAGATAGGTAGATGATAAATATAGATGATAGATATAGATAAATGATAGATGATAGATATATACATAGGAGATATAGATAAATGGTAGGTAAATAGATAGATGACAGACATAGAGGGATACCTATGTAGCTAGAGAGAGAAATATATCTCCTATTGTCTCTGTTTCCCGGAAAACTCTGATTCAGTAAGACTGTTTCCCTTGGAGAAAATGAAGAGGCAAACCTGGCTGTCACCTGGGCCTGATACAGTCACAGCAAGTCATATGCACGCCATCAAATCCGCAGCAGGGGCCCAGGCAGCTCCGTCACTGTAAAGGACCTCAGACCTGCTTTCATTGTAGCCATGTGTATCCAATCATCTGGCTCAACTACTTCGTGCCAAAGTTGTAGGCAAGCGCGAGTGCAATGCTGGTCCCAAGTGCTTCTCGGCATCATCAGGGCCTGTCCAGCAAACAAAATCCTGCCCCCTCCTTCACGTGCCAGCTCAGGCAATACGTGCCTAAAACCTTCTCTGGACCCTGTCGCTACTCAGAGTCCCTACCACAGCGAGGAAGACGTTGCCAGGAATTCGGCTTGGGTGCGTCCTTCTACCCCTGCCTGGGACACCGCTGAGGGTATGTTCTCCCTTCCTGCCTTTCTTTTCAAAGTTATTTATTTATTTTTGAGAGAAAGAGAGAGAGCATGCGCACCTGATCAGGGGAGGGGCAGAGAGGGAGAGAGCTCACGACTTGAGCGGAAACCAAGAGTCAGTGGGACGCTGAACCTGCTGAGCCCCCCCAGGCGCCCCCTGGGCTGTGTTCTTTCTATTCTGAGCCCAGCACAGCGCCTGGCAGAAAAAAGTATTTGCAAATGAACACATAGATGAGGTATGGAGCTGCGGGGCATAGGACATTCTAAATAGGGCCTGGCGTCCTCGGGTGGGTCAGGTGGCCTCATTGAGGGCGGCGGGTGGATGACATTAGCTCCTTTCTTCTTCCCAAGGCTTCGCTGCTGCGCCCAGCACAGGGCACCTGCCATCGGGGTGCTCGCGGTTGGCCCAGACCGCCACCAGAGGGCGCAGGGCAGCTCCCTCCAGACCCGAACTGGGCTCTCCTCCTGGACGCCTGCACTCACCTGAACTCACTGCACAGCATTTCCTCCGGATGAAGCCAGGATCCTTTGATCCGAAGCCTCTCTCCCACCCCTCCCGTCCCGACAGGTCACATGCATGGCGCCTGAGTCTGCACGGCCCTGGGCCACCGAGGTCACCTCCGGACGCTGCAGCTCAGAGCTCTGTCCGAAGACGCAGCACCCCACCCCCCACCCCGCCCCGTGACCCTGGCCAGTACGACGTCCTCGGCGGTCTCCAGGCCCACCGCACCCGAACTCTATGCTGTGCTGCCGAGCGGCCACGAGCCCACATGGGGCTGTTAACGCTTAAACTTGACATACAGTTCAGCTTCAGTTCTGTGGCCACAGTGGCCACGTTTCAAGTGTCCCACAGCCGCGTGAGGCTAGGGCTCCCGTGTTGGACAGCAGAGACTCTAGAACATTCCCTCAATCGCAGACTATTTGTGTGCCGATCGGGAGTCTTAGTTACAGACAAGAGAATCCGCTCCAGCCGGTATAAGCAGGAAGAGAGTTATTCAAGCGTATTGGGTAACTTGAGCCCGAGGCCGAGCAGGCCTGGAAGGCTGCATGGCCAGAGACCGTGAAACCAGAGACAGTGTCCCCCCTGGGGGGGGGGGAGGTGCTGGCAGAAATACCCTGCCCCCCGCCCGTGCACCTGCCCCTGCCCCTCCCCAGGCCCCCGCCCACGCACCCAGAACCTGCCCCTGCCCCTGTCCCTGCCCCTCCCCCTGCCCCCACCCTGTCCCCCGCCCCCGCTCCCTGTCCTCCCCACCCCCGCACCTGCCCCCTGCCCCTGCCCCTGCCCCCACACCTACACCCGCACCCACACCCACTCCCTGTCCTCCCCGCACCCGCCACCTGCCGCCCAGCTTAGCCTGCCAGGGACCGCAGGCTGGATCGCCCGGGACAAAACTCCCTCCGCTCCGCGCCTCGAGAGGACGACGCCTTTCCACCTGGCTCCCAGACTTCCAGATATCTGCAGCACAAGAAAGCCGATCCGTTACGCCGTCCACACTGCAGCCGGCGGCCACTGCAGATGCTACAGCCCTTCTCCCTGTGCTGGGAGCGGCAGTGACAGCAGACGCATGCCCGCCTCTCAGGCAACGACCCTTTGTAAATGATGGGGGCGCCACGCGCCCCCCCACCCCCGCCCCGGAGAGAAAACCCAGACGGGCCTCAGCCCATCAGCTCCGCTGTGGGTGACCCTTCCCGTCCGGCCCGTCCAGGGCCATAGCCCAAAACTGAGGAGACACGCGGTGCCACCCACGGCCAACTACAGAAACGGGGGACCCCGGGGAGGGGCGGGGGGAGGAAATGGGTTATGGTAAAGCCCAGGAAGAAGTTGTGGGTAGTCACCGTTCAACTGTGTCCCCCTCCAGACAAGTTCCTCAGCCCACGGAGGACCGTGGGAGCTCAGTCCAGTTAAGGTGGGGTCGCTGGATGGGCCCTCGTCCTGTAGGACTTTCCCTGGAGGAAGGGGGGTCCACGCCAGGCACCAAGGCCTCCACAGAAACCAAGCCTTCTCACTCCTTGGCTTTGGACCTCCAGCCTCCAGAAGTGAGACAGAGAAATCTCTGTTGTTTAAGCCCCCCGTGTGGTGGTTTGTCCCCGCGGCCCGAGTGCACAGACACGGCCACCGTAGCTGTCACAGCAGAAGCTGGTGGCAGCCCCAACCGCCTCCCCCAGGTCTGATTCCATGTACCTTTCCCCCCAACCAGGGTGTGAGCTGCCTGGCACCTTCTGTCCCGTGTTCACCTTGTTCGGCACCTGGGGGGCTGGGCCTTTGTCACCGGCGAGCAGGGGGCCACCTCCTCACCCCCACCCCCACCCCCAGGGTAGCAAGAGCCCCGGTGCCCTTGTTCACCAGCTGAGATCACTGGAAGGTGACGCCTGGGGTCTGTGGGTTACGCAAGGCATCTGACGGGTCAGGTGGAGCATTTGTGTCGCCTGGGGAAGCATCCTTCCGCAGAGCCCAAGGGCACAGAGAAAGGAAGGAAATGCTTTGCTGGTGAGTCCCCAGCCACCAAGGGAGGGAGTTCTGCTGGCTGCTGGCACCTACCTCCCACAATCTCCAGTCCAACAAGGGCAGAAAAGCCCCTCGCTGCAGGGCCAGTGTCGGCTGCCCAGGCCAGGACATCCCCCCCACCCCGGTCCCCCGGTGCCGTGACCGTCCCTCAGTCGCCCACACCGCTATCCTAACAGGGCACCATCCGTAGGACCGCATGGCAGGACTCGAGAATCCTGGGTCACTGGCCGCTGGGTCTCCTTCCCTCCCATCTTGGTCAGCTCAGGCCCTAACAAAACACCTGCCTGGGACGGACACAAGGGGCCTTCGTTCCTCGTCGTTCAGGAGCCCAAAAAGTCTGAGGTCAGGGCACCAGCACGTCCCTGTCTGGTGGGACCCACCTCCTGGCTCACAGAAGGTTCTAGTATCTTCCTTTAAGGGGCTCCACCTCCATGACCTCACCTCAACCTAATCACCTGCAAAGGCCCCCCTCCAAATACCGTCACCTCAGGGGGGTAGGGCTTCAAAGTATGGACCTGAGGACACAAACCCTCAGCCCATCGTGCCCCTTGGCCGTGAGTTTCTGGGTCAGAAACTGTGCATTTTCAATGCCTTTGGGCCGAGGGTCACCCACGGGTGCGGCTGCTGGGGAAAACAGGGCGTGTATCCGTGACTGGCACTTACTGTGCCCTCCCTTCGCCCCCTCCCCCAAGCAGGTCAGGGAGAACCACCCTGAGGCCACCAGGAGGTGCCAGGGGGCTGGGCCACCCCTCGCCCAACACACCTGCGCCAGACTGCCCACCGCCTCGCACAGCCTCCAGCTGTGAGCGGGACAGACGGAGCCCGGAGCCCCGGTCTGCTGTGCCCTGCCCCGTCACCTCATGGGACTCCCTCTGGCACTCAGCACGACCTGCCAGATCTACCCCCCCCTGCCCCCCCTGCCCCACCTGCCTCTCCCACTGGAGTGCGAGCAGGGCAGAGTCCCCGATTGTGTTGACCTGAACCCCGGGCACAACACTGGACATCTCATGGATGTGGGCGATGCTGACAGCAAGAGAGTGGGGAACAGCACAGAGACGGGGCGGGGGGGGGGGGGGGCCGTGAGGTCCAAGCCACGTCTCCCTTAGAAATACTGCCCTTCCTCCTCCTCCCCACCTGCCCCAAAAGTCCCCGGGAAGCGATTTCAACACACGGTACCCAGGCTGCGCGAAAGCAGACGCACTCGTGCACTGTGGCATCTGAAGTCAGGGGTTCGAATTCGAGCCTGGGCCTTTCTGACGGGCGTGAGGACCCGCCGGGGGTCCTTCCCTCGGGGAGACCTCGCAGAAGCGCAGGGTCCTCCCGCAGCCCGCGTGCGAGGCCACGGGACCCAGGAGGTGTCCTGTTCCCTTGGCAGAAACATCCAGAGCAACTTACTGCCACCGCAGGCAATGTCCCCTTGAGGTTAATCATTCAGCGGCGCTAGAGTTTGGCCAGGGAATCCGGTAAAACCGCATCTTCTTATGTGTAGCACGAGGCCAGGGATACGGGATGGGGATAAGCCAAATATTAGCTTTCAGATATGCTGCCTAGGACGGCCTTCCAGACCTGGGCCGTGTGGCCCACGTGGAAGTTGCTCTGAGGTCAAGCAAACACACCTACCGTGGTGAGCGGCGAACTTCGACCCACTTTGTGAAGATGCCTACAGAACTGAGCTGAGCTCGCTCTGTGTTTTCACGTCCCTGACTCATCCGTGTGACGGTACGACCCTCCCGGGGAGTTCAGGTCAGATGTGCCTCGGTTCACCTGGCGATTTTCACCTCCGGCACTGAGATCACATTTAGGGAAAAAAAGGAAAAAGAGAAAAGACAGTGTGTCTGCTGAAGTCCAGACAAAGCCCTTGGAATTCAAGTTCCCCACCGCCAGCTCCAGGCGGACAAGAGGCACCATCGTGGAAAGCTCGTGGAGCTTGCTGGGGGCCATGCAGGGAAAACAAGAGGCGACCCCGGGCCGTGACCAGGAGGAAACGTTCAAGGCGCATCGGAGGCGAGAATCCGCCGTGTGTCTTGGGGAAACGAGCCACCGACCACGGGTGGAACACAGCAAGGAAGGGCCACACTGTGGATCTTGATACAGACAATTCATATTCATGACAATATGCTCAGCCAGTATTATGTACTCGGAATAGACACAAAATCTTCCACTGCCGGAACGTCATTTTTTTTAATGTTTATTTTTGAGAGAGAGAGAGAGAGAGAGCAAGCGGGGGAGGGACAGAGAGAGAGGGAGACACAGAATCCAAAGCGGGCTCCAGGCTCCGAGCTGTCAGCACAGAGCCCGACGCGGGGCTTGAACTCATGGACTGTGAGATCACGACCTGAGCCGAAGTCGGAAACCCAACCGACTGAGCCACCCAAAGCACCCCATGGAACATCATTTAGCTTAAAAACGGTAACACCTAATGGGCTGATCTAAGCAACTGCAGTATGAAACAACGTAGAGAATACAGAACAGAATTTCAAATGTGGAAACAAACGTTGCCAATTCGTGGCCTGAAAAATAAACCCAGGGAGAGGGTGTTTTTGAGCCCTGAGTGTGGCTAGAGGTGAACAAGCTGATGTGTGTCACAACAGACGGTGCTCTAGCTATTTTAGCTGCAAACTGGGACTTAACTGGAATTTTAAACCCCACCCTGATGTTCCTCTTAGGGCTTTGTGTGTTACATTGTGTGATACATTGTGAAAATATTGTATTCAGTCTTCTGAAGCACACACTAGCAAGAAAGTCACAGAGTTTTTAAATTGTGCAAATACCATGAAGCATCGTCAGTTTCAAAGACCCTGGAAAGAAACAAAGGACAAGGAACAGAATGATGTCTGCCAGTGCTTGTTGGCTGAGTCACGAAAGAGTCCTTTACCTGCAGTCCAAGAATTTCTCGAGGGACAGACCCCTGGGCATCTGAGTCGGTTGGGCATCTGACTCTTGGTTTGGGCTCAGGTCACGATCCCAGGGTCGTGGGATCGAGCCTTGCATCCGGCTCCATGCTGAGCATAGAACCTGCTTAAGATTCTCTCGCCAAATAATAATCAAAGACAACAAATGGAGTGGGATTTATGTTTTCTCATTAATATCAGTGTGCATGGAAGAGCTCAACGTGAAGCTTAACAACACCATTTAAGAGCTTTTCGGGGGCAACTGGCTGGCTCAGTCGGCAGAGCGGGTGGCTCTTGATCTCAGGGTAGTAAGTTCGGGTCCGACGTCGGGTGTAGAGATTGCTGAAAAGTAAAATCTTTGAGGGGAAAAAAGGGGAAAAAGAGCTTATTGGTGACCTTGCTAGGCAGGTAGGGAAATGTATCTGCAATCCAAATCTTTGGAACACAAATCCATATGCTGATTTTACGAATTTTTCTAACGTGAATAAATAGGCAGAACGTGTTAACAGCACGAATTTACAGCATTGTATGAATTAACTGCAAACACTACCCCCAGAGCTGAGGGGCTGCTTCTCAGTTTACACAGTAAGGAACCTTTGAATTCAGTGCTAACACAACTGAGTTGAAGCGGGAGGAGGCCGGTTCACCTACATTGAGCTGATGTATTTTGCAACTGATATGCTTTTGCTTCAAAGTAAATTCTCCTAGGGGCGCCTGGGTGGCGCAGTCGGTTAAGCTTTGGACTTCAGCCAGGTCACGATCTCGCGGTCCGTGAGTTCGAGCCCCGCGTCAGGCTCTGGGCTGATGGCTCGGAGCCTGGAGCCTGTTTCCGATTCTGTGTCTCCCTCTCTCTCTGCCCCTCCCCCATTCATGCTCTGTCTCTCTCTGTCCCAAAAATAAATAAAAAAAAAAAAACAACGTTGAAAAAAAGTAAATTCTCCTAAAAAAGATTAACCAGTATTGCCAGTGCGAACCCAAATGTTAAAGGAAAATGATTTTAGGGGTTACTCGATTCAGTTTTGGAAACTTTTTCCATATGCCTGAAATAACTTGGTTACGTAAATATAATTTTTAAACTATAAATTCTATGAAATTTAAATACAGATCAAATATTGCTAATGAAGAGGCACCCAGGGGGCTCAGTCGGTTGAGCTTCCGACTTCGGCTCAGGTCACGATCTCACGGTTTGTGAGTTTGAGCCCCGCGTCGGGCTCTGTGCCGACAGCTCAGAGCTTTGCACCTGCTTCTGATTCTGTGTCTCCCTCTCTCTCTGCCCCTCCCCTGCTCACACTCTGAGTCTCTCTCTCTCAAAAATAAATAAACATTTAAAAAAAATTTCTTAAATATTGCTAATGAAAATTTAGCATCTGGGGAGTGCCTGGCTGGCTTCATCAGAGGAGTGCGTGGCTATTGATCTCAGGCTCTTGAGTTCAAGCCCCACATTGGGTATAGAGATTACTAAAAAAATTAAAAAAAGAAAACTTACCATCTGAATTGAAATGAATCATAAGTGTAAAATACCAGATTTTGATGACTTCATATGAAAATAAAATACTTCAATAATAATTTTATACTGATTACACATTGAAATCATATTTTGGATATTCGGCCGGACTATATCACTAAAATTAACCCCACCTATTTCCTTTACAGCTTGAATGTAGTCACTAAAAACTTCAAGTCCTGTGTGTGGCTCCGGTGATATTTCGAGTTCCTTTTTCCTCACGCCGGGGTCTCGTGGGAGAGGGATTCCATTGCCGGCTGTCCTATTGCATGTTGCACCTGCTAGACATGTTTGATTACTTCCTGAGAGTGTCCCTGGATTACATGCCTTAATCCTTGCATTCCCAGGCTTGATGGGATTCAGGTTCCAGATGTGGGTGGACCCTTCACCAGCTGTTTACTTGAAGCATCACACCGGGAGGCAGAAAGTTACAGTCCTTCTGATGGTGACGCTAAGTGGAATCTCCTGGATCCCTCCTTGTAAATTTGCATTTCCCCTTTCACACAGCGAACAGTCCCTGGGAAGATCTGGCTCCCGTTTATTTACCAAATGACTAGAGTTCTGTGCTGCCTTCTGTCTGAATCCGTCACTGCAGTCGGGATTGCAAACTGGTGTTCTTTTCGTTCCACCACTCTTCCGTATCTATCAGCCGAACTCCTTCTGAGGACAAGAGCTCTCCTCCGTCACTAGGCCTGTCTGAAGTAGTTCGTATGGGTAAACGCTTCTTTCCCTTTAGTTACCAGAAGAGTTGGCGCACGAATTATGGCAAAGGAGTTTCAGGTTTTTATTTTGTTGGCTTTTCTTTCTGTGCCTTTTTTAAGGTTTTTGTTTGTTGCTAAGTTTTTTAAAATAACTTTACCGGGATGCAACTCGCGTATGCAATGTCCGCCTTTAAATGTACAATTCAGTGGTTTTTAGCACATTCACAGAGTTATCCCGCCATCTGTACGACCAATATTGGACGGTTTCCACCCGGAAGAAGAGTGCATGGCCCCGCCCCAAGCCTCGCAGCCCCAGGCGGCCGCTAGTCTGTTTCCTGTCTCCCTGGATGAGCCCACTCTGTGCACATCATATGCGTGGCCTCATACTGCGTGCGGTCCAGGTGCCTGGCTCCTTCATAAGCACTGTGCTTGCTAGATCTATCCACGTCGTAGCGCGTGCCAGGACTTCGTTTCGTTTTATTGCTGAGTAATAATCCATCGCGTGGCTAGTCCACAGTTTATTTATCTGTTCCTCAGTTGACCCAATATTTGGGTTGATTTCACTCTTCGGCTGTTATTTACAATGCTGCTATGAGCATTTGGATACAAGTGCTGTGTGGACATAGGTTTTCAGTTCTCTTGGGTGTGCATCTGGGGGTGGGGTGGCTGAGTCATGTGGCAACCCCGTGTTTCACCCCGGAAAGACGGCCGGGCTGTTTTCCAAAGCAGTCAAGCCACTTTGCACTCCTAGCGGCCGCGAGTGGGGGTTCCCGTCCCTCTACGTCCTGCCCGACACCTGTTGTGTTCCACTCTCTTGACTGTGGCCTTTCTGGAGAGTGTGAAGGGGGGTCTCATGGTGGTTTTATCATTTCCCTGATGGCTAATAAGTTTCGTGAGCTTATTGGCCATTTGTGTGTCTTTCTTCTTTGGAGAAACCTCTATTCGGTCCTTTGCTTGTTACTTAATTGGGCTGTCTTTGTATTACTAGGTTGTAAGTTATTCTTTAAATAGTTCCTTATGGGGCGCCTGGGTGGCTCAGTCGGTTAAGCGTCCGACTTCGGCTCGGGTCATGATCTCGCAGTCCGTGAGTTCGAGCCCCGCGTCGGGCTCTGTGCTGACGGCTCAGATCCTGGAGCCTGTTTCAGACTCTGTGTCTCCCTCTCTCTCTGACCCTCCCCCGTTCATGCTCTGTCTCTCTCTGTCTCAAAAATAAATAAACGTTAAAAAAAATAAATAAATAAATAAAAATAAATAGTTCCTTATCAGATATATGACTTGCAACAATTTCTCCCATTCTGTGGTCTTCCTTTACATCCTTTGGTTTTCCCTTAAGGGTCCTGCAGTCAGGCTTTGTTCTTTCTGATACTCAGATTGTCCTGGGTTTAGTCACTGGGAGGCCCTCCCCACGGCTTCCTTTTCTATCAACACAAAAGGTAGAGTCTCGGCCAGCTTCGGAGCAGACCAGGGGGCTTTGCAGGCTGCTGCCGTCACCACCCAAGAGCTCATCCCGTGGCCGCTCCGTCCTGCTGCACAGAGAAGAAGGACTGTCTGCAGTCAGTCATGTGAGCTACCCCTTCTGTGGATGTGGCTGTAGCCGGGGCCCAGGGCCCCAAACACACCAGGTCCGCCCACTCGCTGCTGGCAAAACCCAAAGGCAGGGAAAGGAGTGATGGAGAAACAGGAAAGGGACTGATTTCAGGGAGGCCAGCTCCAGAAGACAGCGGACTGGCGTCTCAAGGACCGTCTCCAAAGTGCCGAAGATACTTGCAGGTGTATTCGAGGAGAACGTGGGGCAGAGGTGGGTCTGTGCAGGTGGGCAGTGAAGGTCAAAGGCAGCTTGTCTCCCAGTGATCCCGGCTGGTCCTGCCGGCTCAGCTCGGTCCTGATGCTCGAAGGGGTAGTTTCGGTTCCACCAGGAGATGCTTTGCCCTCAAGGGCCCTCGCCCCAAGCCAAGAGACCAGCTGGAAGGAAGAACCGACAGGGAAGCGTGAGGTCAAAGGGGAGGCAGCCTCAGTCCTTTTTCCCAGAGCAACTTGTCCCCACAGGGTGTTTTCACCACACTCAGAGCCAAACCATTGTATGAGAGAAGCTGAGATCCCCCCCCACCTTTCTCCAACATTTACAGCCCCTCACTGATTAGAAAACAGAGCAGCAGCAGAAGGGGGCTCGCAGGTAGGCACAGAAACTCAACTGCATATCTGGTGCGATATTGGCTCCATTTATAGATTAAAAACCGAGGCCTAGGCAGTTTTAAAAACTTTCCAAATGCAGGCAGCTAAATAAAAAGTGGCAGGATTTGTTCACCTGACTGGCAGGTCTGGTTTCTTCCATGGCACACCCTGGCGGCCGGGCACGGGGCCTGGAGCCCCTAGACCGCCAGTCCCACGAGATGCTCCTTCCAAAGGGCTCTCTGGTTAAGGACATTTGGTAACTGCTCCATGGATTAACTTTTATGCCATCACAGTTCACATGAGCTTCATAAAGGCTCTCAAAAGAGCTGCAGAAAAAAATTAACCTTGTCGGATTCACACGTTTCCTAAATGCCTTTGGCCCGGGAAACCCTGCCCTCCATTGGCCCAGGACCCCCTGCCCTCCACCGGCTTCATTTTTCCCCTGAAGCCCCTAAGAACACCATGGTAGGAGAAAGCTGTCTATACTCACAAAGCGTGTCGGCCTCTTCTTCCCTGTGACCAGCAGTGGGCGATCCGTGGGTGACAGTTTGGCATCCTGTGATTACCCAGTTCCCTCTCGCCTTGCAGGGGTTGGGTTTAGTGTCTAGTGTTTAGTGAGGGTTGTGGCTCCAATTTCAGTATAGAATGCAAACTAGTGATGCCTCTATTTCCTTTATCCTTTATGTCTTTATCCTTTATCATAAATGATATCCTTTACCGTTTATGCCTAGGAAACTCCTGAACTGCCAAGCAAAATGAAGATTTCTTGCCCGTGAAGCCATTTCTTTGTGACTTCTGGAGGAACAGTACTGATGGGGCTTTGGGGTGATGGTGGGGTCCGGAGCCGACGGCCAAGGAAGAATTCTTGAAGATGTCTTTGCTGCAAAAAGGTGATTTTGTTAAAGCACAGGGACAGGACCCGTGGGCAGAAAGAGCTGCACTGGGGTTGTGGTGAGTGACTCATGATATACCCTCAAGTTGGGAGGGGGTTAGGGACAGAGTAAGTCTCTAAGGCATTTTGGAACCAAGGTTTCCAGGACCTTGAAAACACCATTTATTACCGTTTAGTAAAACCTCAGTCATGAGACCCTTCAGATGTATACCAGGGGCCATAAGCTTGGATTATGATTGCCGGCATGTATCCTGGGGGAGTTGAGATAAAGGAGGTTTCCAAAATGAGTTTTTATATGTTAGTTAAAGTAGACTCATGGGATCCTGGGGGTCAGGCTAAGGTTAAGCCAAGATTCCCTTTTGCCCCCCAGCAAAGTTATCAACGAGCCAGCTGAGCTCCTAGAGGAAGGTCACTCTGACTGTTTCAAGGACTTGTAGCTGGGCTGTAGGCAGTAAGGGAATTTAATTTTTCATTTGCCTTTCTTTCCCACACCACCATGGCCAGCAATTAAACCCCCTTACATCTTGGTGAGGGTGATATTAGGGCTTCAGGAAATGGAGTCTGTAGGTTTCTGTGGATAATATTGCCTCTTTTTAAAAAAAAAAATTTTTTTTAACGTTTATTCATTTTTGAGAGACAGAGAGGGACAGAGCATGAGCGGGGAAGGGGCAAAGAGAGGGAGACACAGAATCTGAAGCAGGCTCCAGGCTCTGAGCTGTCAGCACAGAGCCCGACACGGGGCTCGAACCCACGAACTGCGAGATCATGACCTGAGCCTAAGTTGGACCCTCAACCGACCGAGCCCCCCAGGCGCCCCTAGATTGCCTCTTTCTTGCAGTTTACTAAGTTCTCCGTAAACTGAAGGAGCCCCCTGTCCTGTATGACGATGATCTCCATCAGTCAAACATTTGCTTTCTTTCCTTTTCCCTGCTCTCGGGCAGCCAGGAGAGTCCAAGGAACATCACACATACATCCCACCTGAGGCGCTGGGTGCTGTTAGTCTGTCCTCTGTCCTCAGCTTGCCCCACGCTCCCTCATCAGTATGAGAACAGTGACCCAGGAGAAAAGTGCGTGGGGGCAGGGGCTGCTGATCTCAAAGTATTCAAGCCTTGGGGGCAGCACAATGGATTGATTACAGGTAGGACCTGAAGAGCTAAGGAGGCAAGAAAGTACACATCCATATTCCAGACGGTGCACTGGCCTCTGAGTGTCCCCGGTTCTCACTGAACTCCCGAGTTTCTTGGCTTACTCATTTACTGCATTCTTTAAATTACTAAAGCAATCAAACTAATGTGTGTTACCTAGCTGGAATCCATGTAAGGCAGGTGTTGGGCTGCAATAGATGGGCAGCAGGACGTAACAACACATCTATGTTTTGAGTGTGTGTGTGTGTGTGTGTGTGTGTGTTTGTGTGTTTTAAGTTTATTTAGAGAGGGGTGCCTGGGCGGCTCAGTCGGTTAAGCGTCCGACTTCGGCTCAGGTCATGATCTCGCAGTCCGTGAGTTCGAGCCCCGCATTGGGCTCTGTGCCGACAGCTCAGAGCCTGGAGCCTGTTTCGGATTCTGTGTCTCCCTCTGTCTCTGACCCTCCCCCGTTCATGCTCTGTCTCTCTCTGTCTCAAAAATAAATAAACGTTAAAAAAAATTTTTTTTTAAAGTTTATTTAGAGCGACAGAGACAGTGCACACAGGGCGGGGGCAGAGAGAGAGTGGAACGAGAACCGAGGTTCGCACAGAGTCGAGACACCGAAGCGTTTCTTTCCAGGAAGGAACTTTGTGCCGGCAACGCTCGGTTGGGTTCGCACTGGAAAAGCTGAGCCCCGAGTGCAGTGAGGTGTAGTCTTTTATAAATGTTTTTCTTGCCCGTCTCCCATACATGGTAACACCCAGTCACGCGGTCTGATTAGGTGGCCTCATGTCACAGGGTCATGAGGCATGTTACGTACGCATACAGCCAGGTTGCCTTCCCTTATCTTGAGGGGTCCCCCCACCAACAGTCCTTAGGGATGAGAGAAAATCCCAAGCAGGCTCTGTGCTGTCAGCGCAGAACCCACCATGGGGCTCGATCCCATGAACTGAGAGACCGTGACCTGAGCCGAAATCAAGAGTCAGGGGTCTGACCGACTGAGCCACCCAGGAGCCCGGTCACACATCTGTTTATAAAACACGTACTCACCCCCCAAGTACTCCTCGGAAATTGCCTCTTGTCATCACAATAGCTGTCCCCGATGGACAACATGGTCCTCATTATCCCCATTTCCAGAAGAAAACCTGTGTAATTAAGTGTGTTACTTCATAAGCAGAACGACCGTGTCCTCTTTTCCTTTTTTTTTTTTTTTTTTTTTTTGTTATTTTGATAAGTGAAAAAAACATGGCAAGTTTACTGCCATAGAGAAGATTGCTTGTACCGTGTGAGGCATCACAGACCTGCCTGCCAGGAAACCCTCCACAGGACGCCCACTGAGGACCCCCCTACCCACACAGGCACCGCCCTGGATACGGTGTATATGGACTGCCTACACAACACCGGCCCACACGGGTGCGGTGTAACTAAGGGCCAGCTTCCCCCCTCCTCTGACTTCAATCTGTCTGAGCTCACAGTTCCTGTTCCTCATAGTCAACAGGGAAGCCCTGTGTGTGACCATCATTTCTGGACTTTGAGAACTCTGGGCATATGAGGTTCTGGCTCGATGCTAGGCCTTTGCAGCCTCTTCCGGAAACCTGGGACTCAAGCCAGCGGATGTTTGCATTTTTACCTTTCCATACTCTGTCCATGTAGGGACTGGGTGAGGTGTCTAGGACTTTCTAGAATTTCAGGAAATAATGTAGCTGGGTCTCTTGCCTCCTGCTGTGTTCTCTTATACATTAGACCATATTACCTGCTCCATATTTGAAGTAGGAAAGATACGTATTTACATGGAAGAAGTCCTAATTGTGGCAACATGAAATAAAGAAAGCACAGCCCTTAGAGAGAGAGCCAGATTCAGATCTCGGGGAAGCTGCTGCTTAGCAGAGCGTTATTCCTTTTATATATTCCTTTAATTAAATCCTCTAGCTCCTACCTTCCACGCAGTGGGAACTTAACAGAAGCCTCGAAGATCCAAGTGTGGCCCAACTGTGGCAAGCAGAATGTTCAGAAGCTGGCCTGGTGGTGACACCAGGAACTGGGGACAGGAGCCCTCAGTCGTGTTTCTCCACGCGCTGTCACTGACCAGCTTTCAGAGGCTCCCCTCCAGATCTCCTGAAGCTCTAAGCTTGCGGGGTCTAGGAATCTGCAGAGGATTCTTCTGATCCACCGCTCCTGAGGAAAAGAAAATACTAGGAGATAAGACTGAGCCATTGTGAGAACCAGGAGCCTCTTCTCACACTGGGTATTGGGGAGGGACCCTTCCCACGAACGCTGCAGAAGCACCTCGGTTTTATTCAAGAAGCCATTCAGTTTCTTTACGCTGCTCCCACCCCTCTGGGTTGTAAGAACTAACGTAGGAAAAGTGCCTAGCGGTTAACACACGGTAGTGAGCATTAAAAAACAAAACTCAAGAGGTAAAATTTAAAGATCTACTTGGCTTTATTAAGCGATTCGTGAATTGGGCAGCATTCCATCCGGCCAGGAGAGATGTGCTCCAAGGAGTTGTCCAAAATGGGGCACCTGGGTGGCTCAGTCGGTTAAGCATCTGACTTCAGCTCGGGTCACAATCTCGCGGTCCGTGAGTTCGAGCCCCGCGTCGGGCTCTGTGCTGACAGCTCGGAGCCTGGAGCCTGCTTCCGGTTCTGTGTCTCCCTCTCTCTCTGCCCCTCCCCCGTTCATGCTCTGTCTCTGTCTCAAAAATAAATAAACGTCAAAATGGAAGGTGCCGGAGTCCAGCCCCAGCAGGTCCAGGGGATCCCGAAGGATGAACGGTGTCGGCAAAAATAACAAATGCACACAGACGACAGCAGTGTGTTAGACAGGCCGCTTTATTGTGGCAAGCGTGGCATTACGTGCATTATCCCTTGTGGCGTGCATCATCTATGTTTCTTGGCTTTACCTAATTCTAAAAATGCTCCTTTGTGTCATCACCCATTAAGGAACCTCATGGTTATTTCTTTGTAACATTCCCTCCTCCCCTTTGCTTATTAATTTCTTCATACTACTTTCATTATGTATCTACGTTTACTTATAGTTTATAAAGCGTTTGCTCTGCTATTTTCATGAAAGGCCATCCAGCTCTCAACACCTCAAGTGGAACATTGACAGGGACAGGACTTCTTAATTGTTCAATTGTTCCTTTGAACAATTTGCGGTACAAGGAACAAAAGTATTCGCTTTGGTCTGGGGTGCCGGGAAAGAGCCAAGAGGGCCCTGGGAACCCACGCCTTATGCGCTCCCAGAGAGACAATGTATACCTGGGAACTAATGGACCATTCTGTACCTTAACCCACCAGGTCCAGTTACCATCTGGAATGCCCCCTGGGGGCCGAGTGGGCCTAGGGGCTGGAGTAACTTGTATCCATAGATACATTCCTTTGTGGCCGGAGTGGGGCTCTCGAACCCATTTGCCCCTCTCCCTGGCTGGGAAACATATGGGGCTATCTTTCCTTTAGGGGACGGGCAAGCGGGGATGGCACCGGCTGGATAAAAGGTTGCTTTTTTGTCCTGGGGGTCATCCCCAGAAAATATCCCCGAGTTTGCCCCATGGGTTTATTTTGAATCATCAATGCCAGTTGGACCATGGGGATGGCCGTGATGAGTAACAGGAGGGATACCAGTAGCTTCCCATTCGGAGGGGCGCCGTGTGTTGCCCTTCCGCCAACCACCCGGGCTGTGCCATCAGGAAGGCTGGACGGATCGGCTCCCGGCAGGAACGTTTTTATAGAAAAGAGGGAAGCAAGAAGTTATTTGCAAAAGAAAAGATGCTTTCAGGCAAGGTCACCTTGGGAAGGGCAAGGGGTCTTACCACGCACATTAGGTCATCTCCTTTGGGGGCCGGGGTGGACTGGAAAGGGCCCAGGTAACCTATTACCTCACTGATACTGGCCAGAAAATTCCAGATTGGCTGGCTTCAAATTCCACTCCCGGTAAGTTTGAAACTGCAATTAAGTCTTGGTTTGCAGGACTGGAGGCAAGTGACTCCACCTTGGGCCTGCGGTTTTCTTTTTGGCGCTAATAATCATAGCGCTATTAATAATCAACCCTCTTGTTTTTTCTCAGCTCATTCATTTATTCCTTCACCTTGAACCACCAGCTGAACATAACCGACCTTCCTGTGTTATTCTGGGATGGCAGTGCTGCCTATTCAGACAACTTTCAAACAAGATCAAGGTCAGGTGTGACCCACGGAGATCCTGAACAGAAAATGAATCTGATTCAAAGGCCTGCTATTTTACTTCTCAAAGGCATTTCTTTAATGCCATTTAAAAAGAATTTTTTTTTTTTTTTTTTTTTTTTGAGAGAGCGAGCCGAGAAGGGGCAGAGAGAGAGAAGGAGAAAGATTCCCAAGCAGGCTCTGCACTGTCAGCACAGAAATCAAGAGTCGGAGGTTCCCCGACTGAGCCACCCAGCGCCCCTGATGTTTATTTTCGATAGCGTATGTTTCCTGTACAAATTTCAATAGGAATAAAAAAAAGTATACGGTGAAAAGGCAGTTTCTCTCCAGCCCTCTGCACTTGGACATCTTTTAAGGCAGTCCCTGCTAACACGTCCCTTTCAACTTTGGAAACAAACTTACAGATTTTCTCTGTCCCCATGCACAAATGAGTAGCACACGTTACACACGATTCTGCCCCTTGATTTTTCTTACACATTTTAGAGCTCTTTCCATACCGGCACACACAGAGCACCCTTCCCCTTCCGAGCTGCTTACATGATTCAGTGGAATGGACGCAGCGTGATCTAACTCTCCCTGTGGGTGGACATATTAAAAATAATGCTGTGCAGGGGCGCCTGGGTGGCGCAGTCGGTTAAGCGTCCGACTTCAGCCAGGTCATGATCTCGCGGTCCGTGAGTTCGAGCCCCGCGTCGGGCTCTGGGCTGACGGCTCGGAGCCTGGAGCCTGTTTCCGATTCTGTGTCTCCCTCTCTCTCTGCCCCTCCCCCGTTCATGCTCTGTCTCTCTCTGTCCCAAAAAATAAATAAAAAACGTTGAAAAAAAAATTAAAAAAAAAAATAATGCTGTGCATCTGAAATTGCACCAGCTTGCCTGTCGGGGGGGGGGGTGGGTGGGGGGACCGCTGGAGAAGGGCCGGCGGGGCCAAAGGGCGTGTCCATAGCCAACGTCAATCCACGCCACCAACCGCCCACAGCAGTGTTGACATCCAATTTAGGCTCCTACCAGGGACTGCCTGCCGCCCGTCCCCTACACCTTCACCAAAAGGCATGGTGAGCTCAGTCGGTTAAGCAACCCATTCCGCCTCAGGTCATGTTCTCGGCTCCTTGAGTTCTAGCCCCGCGTCAGGCTCCCGGCCGCTCTGTGCGCAGGCAGCACAGAGCCTGCTTTGGATCATCTGTCTCCCTCTCTCTCTGCCCTTCCCCCCACCTCAAACATCAGCAAATAAAAAAGCGGGGGAGGGGGGACAATTAAAAAAGAGACCCGAACGACCGAACCCTCCTGTCCCGCCTCCCCGACAGGGCGTACCCAGAGCGCACCCGGGCCGCCCACGCGGGCACTCCGGTCGCACCCCGGCCCGGCCAAGGTGCCCTTGCGGGTACGGCGACACAGACCCTCGGGCGGCCGCCACCAACCGCTACCTCCGCGCCAGAGGACTGCGGCGGCCGGGGCTGAGCCAGCGCCAGCCAATCCCCGGCCGGCCCCGGCCGTTTTACGGCAGCAGGTCCCAGCCAATCCGCGCCGCCGCCTCCCGCCCTGCGCCCTCCCATAGGCCGAGCGCCCGGCGGCGCGGCGCGGCCGTAAGGCGGAGCCGGCTGTCGTGACGCGGGCCCCGGGGGCGGGGGCGGCGTTCCCGCTGTTCGCTGGACTGGGTGTCATTGGGCTCCGAGGAGCGGCGGCCGGGGCACTGCGGGGTGTCTGGTGTCGGGCACGGCCATGGCGGGCGCGCTGGTGCGGAAAGCGGCGGACTATGTCCGGAGCAAGGACTTTCGGGACTACCTCATGAGGTGACGAGTCCCCCGGGCCAGACCTCCGGAACCCCCGAGGGCTCCCGGAGGTCGGGGTTGACGCCGCCCGGGACGCGGGGCCACGAGGGCGCGGGGGCTGGGCGGCGGGGCCAGCGGGGGAGGGGGGGCATCGGGGCGGGCTCCGGGCAGCGCCGAGGACCCTGGCCCCTGGCGCGGTTTCCTGGCCGGATGTCGCCTCACGGCACCTGCGGGGCAGCTGGGCGCCCAGGTGTGGGGCTGGGAGGGGCCGGCGGGAGGCGCCGGGAGAGCGTGCGCGCGTCCAGGACGCGGGCGCTGCTGCAGGTGCGCCGCAGGTGCGCGCGATCGCCCCTTCTGGAGTCCCCGCGATCACTTGTGCCGGGCCCCGCGCGCCTTTCCGTTTTCCGGCTTCGGAGGACTTTCAGTCTGAGCGGGGAAGGGAATCCAATCTCAAATATTTTTATGCACGAATATTCTGACGGCCAAAGTAAAGCAGCGCGTCTCCAAGGACATGCTTTTCCTTGCTCGATTTTCCCTTCACTCTTCCTTTCCAGTTAGAAACGAAGGGCATTTGCGGGTGAAAGGGCCCAAGACACACTTTCTACATTCTATTTCCATCTCGAGTCTTGAGACTGTTGCTTTTATTTCAGAATATTTAGTATAACTTTACGAGCTTTATATATTATTATATTATATTATATTATATTATATTATATTATATTATATCATATCAACCAGATATTAGAGATGTTTAACTTTTTTTAAAGTAACCTCTACACCCAAGGCGGGACTTGAATTCACAACTCCTGAGGTCAAGAGTTGCAGGCGCTACCCACCGAGCCAATCTAGTGCCCCCGAAACAGTTTTAAATATTTAGGAGTTTTAGTTTTGGTTTTCCTGTCTTGTGATTTTAAAACCTAGGTGTTGGGCTATGTTTTGTTTTGGGGGGGGGGGGGCGGGAGAATCCCAAGCAGGCTCCACGCTGGGTGAGCAGCTGGACCTGGGGCTCAGTCCCACCACCGTGAGATTCTGACCTGCGCCGAAATCGAGAGTCCCACGCATGACGGACTGAGCCATCCAGGCGCCCCGGTTTTGTTTTTTTTGTTTTGTTTTATTTTGTTTTCCAATGGTGAATAGCGTGCTGAAGAGGCTAAGTGAGGACCACTGAGGACAAGTGAGTCCTGTAACCATCCAAAAGGTACAGCGCGAGGGCAACTGAACCTCTGCCAATGTGAAAAGAATTCCTTTTTAAGTCCTGAACTCTGCAAACACTCTTTACTCGTAATTTTACGGAGCAGCAGGGTGAGAGGTGCAATTCAGGCTCTCCTGTGATGAACTTGGAAACAAGCTTCACCCCCGGCTCTCCGTTAGGGGGTTTCTGTACTTAAGTAGGACGGTGATCAATGAGGACAGATGTTTCGTGCTGTGGAGCGGGGTGGTTTATCAGAGGAACGTGTTGGGGAAATCTGAGCAAGTAGTCCTGGGAGGGTCAGTTCTCAGTCCTGCGGTTAAGTTTCTCTTGGGATGTTCCCTTTTTCCTACTGTTTTCTGCTTTGGATAATGGGCCTTCCTGATCATTAGGTACAGCAAAGGATAAAATTGTATGGAATAACTGAGAACAAAGTGGTCACACCTTATTCATTTAAGAAAAAAATACTGATTTTTAGGTAACGTCCTATTACCTAAGAATAGTTTGTTAGATTTATTTTCGGGGCGCCTGGGTGGCTCAGTCAGTTTAGCGTCCAACTTTAGCTCAGGTCATGATCTCCCAGTTCGTGGGTTCGAGCCCCACAACAGGCTCTGTGCTGACAGCTCAGAGCCTGGAGCCTGCTCTTGATTCTTTGTCTCCCTCTCTCTGCCCCTCCCCTACTCGTGCTCTATCTCTCTCAAAAATAAACATTAAAAAAATGCTTTTAAAATATATTTTCAAGGAAGTGAGCCCTGCTTTTTTCTTATTTTTACTATTTTCTATTTCTGTCTTTTTTTCCTAGCAGTTAGGTTTCCCAGAGCCGGACTTTTTAACTCGATATTTTGATATGGTTTAACCTTTCTTCCTAAGATTAACTTCATGTGGTTTCCTGTGTGTATACTTTTTCCAGTGTTACTTTGACTTAAGTCTTGACTAAATGAGGAAGAGAGTGGCAGTGCCCGGGGAAGAGTGCTGTGTCCTGGGGCAGCAGACGGAAGAGTGGCTCCTACTCAAGGGATCCCTGGCAAATCCAATCCCAGTGGGCCTCGGTTACCTGCCTGTGAAATGGGTTTAATGATCATGCCCTTTCTGGTTGGGTTGTTGGGAACATTAAACTGGATGAGGGATGTGAAAATAAATACTCAGACTCCCAATCACCATGCGATTTGTAATTTATATTCCGCTCTGTGTGTGTGTGTGTGTGTGTGTGAGATCAGAAACACTCTATACTGTTCTGGAAAAGGTTAAAATCTTGTGAAGCTCTGTGACCCTGACCTGAAATGACTTCTGTGGACTGACTGGATGGAGCGAGATGCCAGGCTGGCTGTGTTTGCCCTGCTGCGGCTGTTGGCAGCAGTGGGGTTGCATGCCCCCCACAGCCGGGGGTGGAGGGCCGCTGAACGGCTGGTATCAGAACTCTCACCAGGCGATCTTTCTTTGAGCTTTTTCTCCTAGAAAGAGAACCTGCTCCCCCTAGAACTTACAGGGGAAAGCTCTCCCTGTGTGTTCTCCCAAGCTGCTGTGCTTTGCAAATGAGAATTAGGCCCAGGGAAGAAAACCTCATCACCTCTCTCTTCCATCGGAAATGAGGGTCTGCACATCCTCACCTCCGCAGTGACTTGTTCTACCGACTTTGCACTCCCTACCAGCGGAAGATCTGGGTCCTTACGACCTACTGAGGGGAGACAGAGACCTTCTAAACTAAAGCTGTTCCTGAATTTTTTTTTTTAATGTTGTATTTATTTTTGAGAGAGAGTGCAAGTGGGGGAGAGGCAGAGTGAGAAAGGGACAGAGGATCTGAAGCAGGCTCCGTGCTCACAGCACAGAGCCCAGTGCGGGGCTCGAACTCAAGAACTACGAGATACGACCTGAGCTGAAGTCAGACGCTCAACCAACTGAGCCACCCAGGCACCCCATAAAAATTATTTTAATAACACAGTTGAGTGTTTCAGCAAAAATATAAAATCCTATTTCATACAGATTATAAAATTCTGTCTGTCACGTTGTATGAGTAAGATTGAAATGTCTTTCTTACTAATGTGGATTTCCAAGTGTATTTTAAAATGTTCATTTTTTTGCACCAAGCAACAAAAGTTAGGGAATAGGCTGTAGCCGTAGCAAGAGTGTGGACTTTGATTGGATATAGAATGGAAAAAAATGAAAGGCATTACGAGGACGTTTAAGTAGGGTCTTTTTTTTTTTTTAATGTTTTTATTTATTTTTAAGGGAGAGAGAGACAGAGCATGAGCAGAGGAGGTGCAGAGAGTGAGAGGGAGACACAGAATCCAAAGCAGGCTCCAGGCTCTGAGCTGTCAGCACAGGGCCCGATGGGCTCGAACTCACAGACTGTGAGATCATGACCTGAGCCGAAGTCAGACGCTTAACCAACTAAGCATCTTAGGCACCCCTAAGTAGGGTCTTAATATTAAGTAATTACTGACAGCTTTCGTCAGATGTGATTTATGGTAATGTCAGACCCAAGTGATGAGTTTGAACAGTGAGTTAGAATCCTGGCGCCCGTCATTTTTAGCTGCGTGGTCCTGGACAATTACTTATGTTTTGTGCTTTGGTAGCTGTTTGACAATATAGTATCATGCTTGGCAAAAGTAAGTGACCCATTTATTCTTTATTATTATGCCATGTTGAATCCTCTGGGTTCTGATACTCTTTTTTTGGTGCCTGCTGTCTCTTCTCCGGCTGATTTTCTTACCCTAATGAGGATCTTGAATCAAGAACTTCCTGGATCTCTGTTATCTTTTTTTTTTTTTTTTAATCTCCAAAGTGGGTCTTGAACTCACAACCCGAGATCAAGAGTTGTGTGCCCTACCAACTGGAGCTGGACAGGCACCCCTATCTTTTTTTTTTTAATTTTTAAAAATTTTCTCAGATACCTTCTTGATGGAGTAAAAGAAATTGCTTTTTGTTTTCCCTTTCTTCATTCTTGCTCCTGAATTTTGGCTAAGAAGAATGAATTAAGATTGAACAAGTAAATTCTGAGGTGTAAGGCATGTGCTTTAATGATTGAGTCAGTGATGGTCTGTGCAGATTTATTCTAGAGATTTACCCCCTTTCCTGAGAGAGGTGGATGGATGGATGGATACACACACACACACACACACACAGATGTGTGTGTGTGTGTGTGTGTGTGTGTGTGTGTGTGTGTGTATACGTATATAGGGAGACACAGGATCTGAAGCAGGTTCCAGGCCCACCTGTCAGCACAGAGCCTGACACAGGGCTCGAACCCACAAACCGTGAGATCATGACCTGAGCCGAAGTCGGACGTTCAACTGACTGAGCCACCCAGGTGGCCCTTGACGTATTTTAAATGGTACCGAGTTTAACGTTCAGAAAAAAAAAAAAAATCACTGGAAAGTTTTTACTGTTCATTCATTCAACAAAGACTTGTTGAATGCGTGGCAAATGCTGGGCACTGTTTGACGTTCAGAGTTTTAGAAGTGAACAGAGTGTAAAACTACTTGCCTGTCTTTAGGGGCTTTCCTTCTGGCGATAACCTGTTCCTAACGGCGAGCTCGCCGTCGCCGGAGCTGTGCGTCACCGCGTCTCTCTCCTGCTTGTCCTTTCCAGAGAAACGCCCCCGTTCAGCCTGTGCCGTCCAGCCTGACGGCCGTGAGCGCTTCCACTGTGGCCACAGTCCAAATGGGGTGTGCCCTGAATGTCTACACGCACCGGATCTCAGGAGCTTAGTACAAAAAAAGAATGTAAAATAGCCCATTCATAAGTTTCTCTCGATTACGTGTTCAGATTAAGATATTTCCGGTACGTCAGAATGAACTTAATAAAATCGACTTCTTTTGTTTTACTTTTGTGAACGTGGCTTCTGGAAATCTTAAAATTAACGTGTGGCTGCTGCTAGTCACTTGCATCACGTTTCTGCGGGACAGCTTCGCTCTGAGGCTTCGGCGTTAGACTGTGTCGTGAAACGGAGGTCAGCGCTGTTGCTGGGTTTACCCCCACGTCTCAGGGAGAGAAGAGTGTGCTTGCTCACCTGTGGCTCTGCTGCGGGAACCGGAGCGAATTGGGAGGTCGCAGGAACCTGGAGGAACAGACGTCTTTCAAAGCAGCTGATCTCTCTCTCTTTTTTTTTTTTTTTCCATGTCTCTTGTCTGCGCCTTGGTGACTCCTCACCAAATAGTACGGTAAGAAAACTGTTCTTCTTCATTTCAGGCTTTTGCAGACTTTCTGCACTAACAGAGGTATGGACGGCAGGCCCGGCCGCCTTTGCTTGAGATAGCGTATCCAGCCACCGTGCCTGGTGGCTCTCCCGGTGTCCCCCTGGGTGACCTGGTCCACTCTGGGCGCTAACCCCTGGCAGGACCAGTGCCTCGACTGCTGAGCTGACGGGCGTGGGCCAAACACGTATTTCCAAACAGGGAAGTGACACCTAGAGGCGTGTACTAGGCGAAGGGTGCGTTACTGACTTTCCAAGGCTAGATCTCTTAGTGAACGAGTATTCAAGTTATTTTTACCTTTCGTGTTCTTTTTAAGAAACAGTGTTCATAATCGAGTGTGTAGATAGCCTTCGACTTGCAGCGCTCTGCCTCACGCTTAAGTCCTCGCACCAGAATTTGTAATCCTGTCATTTGTGTGGACAACCCCAGGGCTGCTGGGGGTGTGGGATTTCTGCCCCGGTCTTGTCCGTGGCCCCAGCCGTGAGGGAAGACGCCTGTGTGCCCGGTGGGGGAAGCCCCTCCTAGGCAAACTCTGCAGGCTGTTCCAGCCCGGAGGCCGTGCGTGATAAAGTAGATACTGGGCCACCGCGCAGTGCGGAGCTGTGGAAAGATTAACTAGAAAAAGATGAAACTAGACCAAAGTGGAGAAAGGCCTGGTCAAGAAAGGAGGAAAGGAAGACACTGGGGTGGTAGCTGGAAAATGAAGGGACTCCCAGGAAAAGGACAGGTGGAGAAGGGAGGAAGATGGAGACGGAAGGCTGGGGGCCCTCCGTCACCAGGCGTCTGGGATGGAGGGGAGAGAAGGGACAGCGGCCACCCGTCATTCAGGTACTGAAGTTAAGGTTCTAGAGGTGTGTCTCACCCAGATAACATCCGGTCTAAAGACAAGAGGACTAGAGCCGCCCAGAACCCCGGAGATCGTTTGCACCCGCTGTGTCTAGCTTGCGGGGTCCTGACTCGGTTGTAGACTGTCAGTGCCTAGCGTCCCGGCCCCGCGGGAGCTCTGATGTTTCAGACCTAGCATGCGAAGTAAGCCCTGCAGAATGCTCTCCTGTCCGGCCAGGTGTCATTCTCCTCTATTTTTCTTGGATTTCCCTGGTCTCCCGCTGCTTATGGGAGTTTGGGTTCTAATGACTCCTGGTCAGTGTCAGAAACGGATTCAGCAGCCTGAATTTGTCTTAAATGCTTCAGCGGGCAGCACTGCACAGATTACTGCTTAATATTCTGAAAACTAAGAAGGGTGTTTGGCCAATGACGTGTGGTTTCTTTCATATTTTAAAGTGCTGAAAATTGCACATTCATAAAACAATTTTTAATGTACTGGAAAAGCCAGCAGCCAGTTTTATCAAATTGGGTGCCGCTGCTATTAAACACGGGCAACTTCTTGGTTCTGGGGCGGCCGCGGTCACAGCGTGGCACGTAGGCGGGGCTTTGCCGTCAAGAGTAGTTTCCAACCTTAATTTCCTAGGATCTGGCAGTTCTGAGTGCGGATTTCCAGGCTCTCTGATCTTAATCTAGTTCACACAAGCTGAAAAGCAGGTTCTCCCCTCTTAGGGTACTTTCTTCAGAAAAAATACCCAATTTAGGATCTGCATGGTAAGAGATAGTGACAGATGTCTTAATGAGCATTTGAAGGGGGAGGGGGGCTGATAGATTTAAACATTACCTTGCGGAGGATAGTTGTAATGAGGTTTAAGTTGCGCCAGGAGGGCATGGGGTGAGAAGTTAATCGGATTGAAAGTTCTCTGGGCGGGGCATTCGGTTCCCTGGTGGGAAGCTGCCAGATAGATATTTTCTGCCTCTGGGCTCGCCTCTGAAGAGCGGCCCATTTCTGGGCTGACCCTTGAACAGTCAGGGCCCGGATGTTAACTGGCCTGCAGGCCACGCGCACGCGGTGAAGACCTGTCCTCACGCATTTCCGTCATCTGCGTTATCACTTAGGAGGGCTGCAGCTGTTCACGCCCGCCTTACCCTTTTCCTCTTCCCTGTCCCTCCTCTCATTTCTGTAGCACTTCTGGGGCCCTGTAGCCAACTGGGGTCTTCCCATTGCTGCCATCAATGACATGAAAAAGTCTCCAGAGATTATCAGTGGGCGGATGACATTTGGTAAGGATGCGACTGTGAACAGCTGGGGGGACTTCACGCATAGAATCACGCGGAATATGGCTCCCACGCTGCGCTGTTCGCAAGTGACCTATAGAGCGACGTGGCGTTGGAACGGCGTTGCTTGTCCGTGGGGAGGAAAAAGCAGAGTTGTTTTGAAATATTTATCTAGAAAGTGTTGGGGTCCTGTGTGCCTTTCAGATGGGCACGCAACTAAAAACTGTCCTCTTGAACCTCTATTTGGAGGAAGTGCCTTTAAGTTTATCTGGAGCCCTGCTACTTGTCCTTAAGGTATTGCTGCGGGATTAAGTAGCAGTTCTTCCAGACGGTGGGCCGTAAACAGTTCTGGGGGGACAGGAAGTGGTCAGAGCTACTGGCCGCTGCAGCCAACAGACTGTCCTTAGAGTGTTTAGTAAGTAAGGCACCAAGCGGCAGAGTAAAGTGTAGGATGAGCTTCCCATTCACGGAAGCATTTAGGCAGTGACTTTCTTCATCTGCCACGAGTTTTAGCAGCAGAAATTCTTCTTCCGATTAAGGTGATTGAGCCCCGACCTCCGAGCACGCAGCTCGGGGTCTGCTGAGCCGTAAGTCATTGCCTCGCTTTGATGTTTCTGGCAGCTCTCTGCTGTTACTCCTTGACGTTCATGAGATTTGCCTACAAGGTGCAGCCTCGAAACTGGCTTCTCTTCGCCTGCCACGCCACAAACGAAGTCGCCCAGCTCATTCAGGGGAGTCGCCTTATCAAATACGAGTAAGCCCCTTCCGGTCTCATCGCTTCCGTTTTGAGAAATTACGGAGAACGAAACTCAAATCTGGGCGTGAGTGTGTGCAGAGATGATGCGTTAGCTGTGGGGGAAGCTGGACTCTGAGCAAAAATACGCTGTCGAAAAAAAAAATATGCTGCTGAACTGAAAACAGTGAGTGCGCTGCAGGTTTGCTTATTAAAACATGCAAATTAACAGGAAGTAGGGTATTGCTGTTTTCGCAAAATTTTCGGTTTTAATAAACGTAAAGGTGTCTTCTCAAAGTCATCCAAGTTCTTGGAGGCCCCAGTGGAATCTGTCTCAAACTGAATTTCTCTTTGTGTTTATTTCCAGGATGACTAAAAAGGCATCGGCATAACAAGGGAAAATGAGAAACCAGCTGTTGGAAGGGAAGCTATGCCGCTGCTGAGTCAGTCTGCCTCACGATAGGCTCGCTGGCTACTATTCTTACTAACCAGTTTTTCTAGAAATAGCTGAGAGTCCCGAAGCCAACTCTCTGCTGCCTTACAAGTACCGAATATTTTACTTCTCTTCATAAAGAGTAGCTCAAGATATGCAATCAATTTAGTAATTCCCGATGATGGTTTTATCTGCGGTAATATGTATAGTACCTGTTAGAATTTACTTAATGAAAAACCGACGAGAACATCGTTTGTAATTATTAGCATTTAAGTACTCGGAATTCTTAACTAATGACCACGAGACCGACGGCTGGCCACGTACTCCAATCTCATTGCCAATGTTTCGAAAAAGTGTGTATCTCCGTGCAGTGTGTATATTGAGCTGCTGGAACTTAATGGCAATAAATGATTTAAATATTTGTCAAACGAGTGTGATTAAGTATCTTGCTGGGCTAAAAAACCGCAGAACTAGAATGTCCCTGGAAAGAGCGTTGTGCGTAGAGTGGCGCTCCTGGAAAACGAGGAAGGTGGCCGGGGGACGGCGAGCTGGACGGCCGGTGTCGGGAAGGCGCGGGCGGTCACTCAGGACGCGCTCTTTCCTGCGGGCGGCGTTAGAAAGTGCACCCACGGGTGGCACCCGGAGCAGGCCGTGGGGTAGCTGATGGCGAGCCGAGCCGCGCCCCCGAGAGCCGTCGGGTGACAGCCCACAGCGGACAGGCGCGTGTCCCCAGCTCTGCGGGCGCCCGAGCAGGGGAGCCCATGGCCCAGGAGCCGCTCCGGGGAGTCGGCCGGGTGGGGGGAGGCCACAGCGTAACCTCTCCCCACGGAGGGCGGCACCGCTTTCTGTGGCAAAGAGCGGCAGGCGGATCCGAGTCATTTCTCGCTGTCACTCTCTTTAAAGGCGCGAGACCGTGGGCGGAGCGTTTTCACCTGTGCTCCCGTTTCCCCTCTGGAGGCGAGGGGGCGCCGCCTCCGGGGTCCCCTCAGGCCCGTTGCTCCGCACTTGACCCGAGCGGGGGTCGGGAGAGAGGACCCAGCGACAAGAGCCCGGACTGGCTTAGCGGAGTGAGAGCGCCAGGTTCCAGTCGTGCAGGTAACGTCGCTTGTGAGAACCTCAGACCGCAGGGTGTGGAAAGTACCAGCTGGAACCGGCCTGGGGCTTCCGGCCGCCCTCCGGTGCCAGCCGCCGCTGGCGTTCTGGTTTGGGATCTTACTCTTTTAAAAAAGGTTTTGTTTCAATTTTATTTATTTAGAGAGAGCACGCACACACACGGGGGAGGGTCACAGAGAAGGCGCGACAGAATCCCAAGCAGGGGCTGCAACATCATTGCAGAGCCTGATGTGGGGCCCGAACCCACAAACTGTGACATCGTGACCCGAGCCGAGATCAAGAGTCGGACGCCCAACCCACTGCGCCCCCGGGCGCCTCTGGGATCTTCCTCTTTCTTTTGTCCCTTGCAAGAATTCTCGTCCGCCCGTCTCACGTGCTACTGGGGAGCAAGGGCCTTTCCCGCCTCTGAAGGGACAGCTGTCCCTAGAGCCTCAGGGATCGTGGTGCAGACACTGCAGACCTGAGAGCAGGAGGCCTGATGACACAGTTCTACAGGCTGCCTCAGTGGGCCTGCCCATACACCTGAGAAGGCAGGCAGGGGCCAGCACGGTCCCTTCTCCAGCAGGTGTTCCTGACCTGAGACAGAAACCTGCAGGGGCGTCTGGGCGGCTCAGGTCACGATCTCAATGGCTCGTAGGTTCAAGACTCACGTCGGGCTCTGTGCTGACAGCACGGAGCCTGCTTGGGATTCTCTCTCTCTCTCAAAAATAGACGAATACATTAAAAAGAAACCTGCAGATGGACACATGGGATGAAGGTCCATGCAGACGATGCAGAAGTTGGATGGGGGGGGGGGGGAGTACTGGGTGCCCTAGGGTTGCAGGGAGGCTCACCATCCTGGGGAAAGGAGCGAGGGACCAGGAGGGGACACCGATCCTGTCTCTGGCTCTCTCAGAGGGTCTGAAGCTCCCAGCCGTCTGCCTTCTCTGCGCAGAGCCGAGTGCTTGCGGGTCGGAGGGAGGGTACGGGCGAGACCAGAAGGTGTGAAGCGTTCCACTGCGGGGCTCTGGGTCCTGGTCTCACCCAGATCAACACCGATGTGAGAAAGTACGTTCCAGAGCAGAATTCCTCTGTTTTTGTTCTTGTTGTTTTCAAGCTTCTTGGTTGCTTTAAAATGACCAGTGTCTATCAGCAGCAGAAAGGACACTTCCCACAAGTGGGCATCCAGGTCGTCGGTGATCCTTGTCAGGAGAAGACCGACCGGTTAGCCGTCACTCTGCTCTCGGGCAGTGGCAGCCTTCCAGGCGGCAAGGACTCCGAGGCCTGGGCCGGCTCCCGCCCGTACTGCTTTCTTCCTGGGGATTGGCATGCCTCTGCCTCCTAGGGACATTTGCGGGATATTCTCATGAAAGGTGGCGTCGGGTCCCTGCCCAGGGCCGTGTGTGGTGGACACACTGCTGGTGACGTTTGTACAGTCACCACAACACGAGTCAGCCCTCCAAGTGGTAGTGGCCCCACGAGAAAACGCAGAGACAGGACGGGGTTGAAGCAAAACTCGGTTACCCAAAAAAGCCCAGAAATACATGCTCAGAATGTTTAATGCCTGCACGTGACCATCTCTAAAGGTAACACACAAGGGCTCCCGAGTATTTTTCGTTTTCCGGTAGCAGAATACACGGATGCACGTGTGCTGTCACCAACCTCCAAGGTGAGGCTGGCACCAGCTGTCCGTGCTCACGTGCTGTGGTGGCTTCAGGCATCTCCCTTCTTGCTGTGACCACCCCGTGGGGCAGAGGTGACCATTGTCGAGCGCTTCCTGACTGCGTGCCACAGACAGCGGGGGTCCTGGCGCGGCAGCTCAGGGCGAGAACGGCCACTGCCAGCTTGAGGAAACCGGACCCTCAACGGCCTTTTGTTTCCTAATCCTTCCTCCGCAGGCGGCTGGCACCGTGCCCTCGGCCACACGCCCGCCCGGCGGGACCCAGGCTGGGCTCGTTCGTCTCCGTCCTCTTCCACTTGGACCTTGGCTTCCCAGGTGCGTTGCGGGGGCCGTCTGGATGGCGCGTTTACACGCTAGTGAGAAAGTGAGCGTGGGCCCTGGCATGTCGACATTGCATCACTTGGAAGTCACTTGGATGGCCTCAGAGATAATGGCCACATCATCTAAAGCAAAGCCCGAGTTACCTGGCACTGGAGCCCTTGGGGGAGAGCAGCGGCAGGGGTCCGTGCAGAAAGGGGCCGCTCCGGGCAGGAAAACCCCCAGAAAGCCCCGGCCTCACTGTCAGCCCCCAGGCACCTGCTGAGAGCTGAGCTGAGCCGGGCGGGCCCACAGCACTCCCAGGGTTTTGCTGATTTGGGTGGAGGTGACAGGAACCGCGGGAGGGTGGCACGAGGAGGATGAGCCCCTGGCAGCTTGACTACGAAAGGACACAGCTGCTTTACCTACGGGCACAGCAAGTGATGTTCCTTGGCCCGTTAGCCAACATCCGCCATATTCCTAACGAACCCTGGCGGAACTGCTTTCAGGGGCTCTGGAAGGTCCGTCTGCGGCAGATGGGACCATATCGCAGCCCCGCCTGGACATTCCCACCGAAACCAACAGGTGCGTGGTGCTGGTTAAATGGTGGTTTTCTATTTCTGTTTATCAGCAGGACGCTCACTTACAAACACAGCCCTACTGAAACGGCAGGATACGTGCTCCACTCTTTCCTTTTTCACTCGATTTTATTTTATTAAAAAAAAATTTTTTTATGTTTATTTATTTCTGAGACAGAGAGAGACAGAGCATGAGTGAGGGAGGGGCAGAGAGGGGGAGACACAGAATCCGAAACAGGCTCCAGGCTCTGAGCTGTCAGCACAGAGCCCCACGCGGGGCTCGAACCCACAGACCGTGAGATCATGACCTGAGCCGAAGTCGGAAGCTTAACCCACTGAGCCACCCAGGCGCCCCGAGTTCACTGCCATTGCTCAGGTTTGTTTTAAACGTGAAGGCTTTTGCAGTTCTTGGAGCTGATAGTTCTGAGGGCGTGGTAGCTTTGGGCCAGTTTTCTCAGTGCAGGAAATCGGGGGTCAGCCTGCGAGCGCACTTCGAGGTGACAGGCCCATCTGAGCAATGCGATCTCTATGAGCGCAGTAGCCACGTGGGGAGGGAGGGGGCACGCGTGCCCAGGGCGTGCTCGCGGAGCCGCTTGCCTGAAGTGCTCTGCCCCGGGCTCTGATCCGTTTCTCTCCGCCAGAGGCAGAGACGCACCCTTCCCTGGGCTGACCCTTCCCCAGGCTGACAGCCAAGTGCGGCCGAAAGTGGTGTCACTGGGACAGTGGCCTTGGGTTTTTTTGTTTGTATTTTTAAGTACACAACTATAGTCCTTAAAAGGTCTTAAGTACAGGGGCGCCTGGGTGGCTCAGCCGGTTGAGCGACCGACTTCGGCTCACGTGTTCGTGGGTTCGAGCCCTGCCTGGGACTCTGTGCTGACCGCTCGGAGCCTGGAGCCTGCTTGGGATGCTATGTTTCCCTCTCTCCCTGCCCCTCCCCTGCTCCTGCTCTCTCTCTCCGTCTCTCAAAAAGAAATGAATGTTAAAAAAAATTTTTTTTAAAAAGGTTTGATTCTGTCCATCTCCCTAGAATCTCCCAGAGCAGGGTTAAACGGACTCCCACGAAGTCAGGAGGCTGTTCGGAGAGAATTGTTCGGATTTACACGACGTGAGCCTCGGCGCGGAAGTACATAGCCTGGTCCGTGGAAACTGTGGGTGCCACGGGCATTTACGGACAGAAGTCAGAAAGGCGGGCACGACGTAGAACTTTCACATCGGGACGAGAGTAGACAGTTGAACTGTGTAGGTCGGTGACAGCACTAGAAACGAAGTAGGAAAAGGTAGAGTTGACTTGTTTGGGCCAGAACTCATCAGTCGTCACAGTGACACTGCTTTTGGCCACACTTGGGCGTCAGCCCGGGGAAGGGTCGGCCCGAGGCCACTGCAAGGCTAACATGGGCGGTAGGGAGTTTCACCGCAGCATTTGCTTTTGGCCGAGAGAAACGTGTCAGAGCCCAGGGCAGAGCACTCGGACAGACGATCCGGGAGCACGCCCTGGGCACGCGTGGCCCCTTCCTCGCCAGTGGCTGAGGCACTTTGCACAGAACAGAGAAAACGGAGACTATCAACACAGTAATAGAGCGGTCAGCGGACCCAGTCTTTCAAGTTCTTCTGCATTTCGGTTCAACCACACTCCACTTCCTCCTAAAAGCCTTTCTAATTAAGAATTATATAACTTAGGGGCGCCTGGGTGGCTCAGGCGGTTGGGCGTCCGACTTCAGATCATGATCTTGTGGTTTGTGGGTTCGAGCCCCGCGTCGGGCTCTGTGCTGGCAGCTCGGAGACTGGAGCCTTCTCTTGATTGTTTGTCTCCCTCTTTCTCTGCCCCTCCCCTGCTCATTCTCTCTCTCTCAATCTCTCTCTCTCTCTCTCTCTCTCTCAGAAATAAATATTTTTTAAAATTTTTTAAAAGAATCATAACTTGATGATTTTCTGTCATAGTTTGCAGAAGTTGCTGCACAGAGTAAGTCTTTAAAAACGCCTGGGGTGTGTCAGACCTGAGGGGCGAGGAAGGCATCTCAGCAAGTGCTTTTTCTAGACTGATCCGAAAGCCCTCTGGTTCAATGAGGTGACGTCTCAGTAAATAGAAGGCTTACGATGTTTTTAAAGCAGTCTGAAAAATGCTGGACGCATAAGGGAGAACTCTGCCAATTTCATTATTTTCTTTTAATATTTATTTTGGGGACAGCACAAGCAGGGGAGGGGCAGAGAGAGGGGGGACCAGGATCGGAAGCAGACTCTGCACCAACAGGCTGACAGCAGGAGCCGACGCGGGACTCGAACTCATGACCACAAGGTCCTGACCTGAGCCGAAATCGGATGCTCACCCGACTGAGCCACCCAGGTGCCCCTGCAAATTTCATTTAAAACTTCAAGGTCTTCCTTTTCGTCTGGAAAGGAGACTTAGACAAGCCCTCCAGGGAACTGTTTTTCCGTGTTGATGTCTCAGGGTAGGCGTGACATCTTGGGTCTATCTGGGTCACCCAGACGACAGGCAGTTCCGAAATCTCTGTGGTTGGACGGCAGGCTCCCTGGGGGATCGTGGGGAGTGAATGTTTGTCATAAACCGAGGCCCAGAAGGATTCAAACAGCCTTCGCGTATTTTCGGAAGTTCCCAAACTTCCTGTTTATCGGCTCTGCCTCCCGAGGCGCCTCCCCGGTGCCAGGCAGGTGCCAACCGGGCGCTCCCACGCCCTGCTTCCCTCTGGAGGCGAGCGTCCCCAGGCGGGCTCTCCTAGAGCATCTGCCTCCCTGGCCCACGCAGCTCCTGCCTGAAAACCACATGTGGTCTGGCAGCAGCCGCCAGGCAGGGAGCTGGCAGGGACCCTGGGGCTGGCTCTCTCGTCCTCCCCGTCCAGGGCGCGGGTCACAGGCTGGCCCGGGACACACGCCCCGTCTCCGCCCTCCTCCCGTTCCACACCACCCTGTGACTGACCTCACAGCCCGTAGTCGACCCTCTTCTGCTTACGCTGGGCAGAGCACGTTGCGTCCGCAATTAAGGACTCGACCGACCTCGCAGAGGAGCACGACTTCTTCCTCCCCGTGTCCGCCATTCCCGACGAGAAATTAGCAGAGGCCACAGGCATCTGGAAATACCTTTTACAGTTACTAGAATGCAATGCCTCCTTAGGGAAGACCAGAGGCCCGGGCCCAGAGACTCTTCTCCATGCCTTAGCTCCTGCAAGTGCTCAAAACTTAAAGCCTACCGCAGACACAAGACGGAATGTCTCCTTAAAAGCTGCAGTGATAAATCTCAAATGGACTGAATGGCTCCTGTTGGCAGGATAAGTGTGTCTCCAGCCTTTGGCTACAATAAAATCCTGAGGGATTAGGGCGGAACTCACTGGAACGTAGATGGGGGGAGGGAAGAGAGAAGGAGGGAGTAGTTCAAGCATAAAGAACGCAAAGAAGGCCAAGCAGGGATGACAGAAAAACCACACGTGGGGGTAGTATAGCAAAGCCCAAGAATATCAGATGCAAAAGGAAAGTTCTAAAACCTTCCAGAGAAAAGGAATAGACCATCTATAAATAGGATGACAAACAAACCTATGAATAAATAAACCGCGTGTCTTAGTTTACCTACAACCTTCCCGGTTTGCACCTCCCGTCCAAGCTTAATTATTAGTAGCGTCCCGCTCACTCAAAAGTGTCCTGGTTAAATGGTGAATTATTTCTTCACTCTACCTACCAAGGGCTAAAAAGGTTGATAAATGCTATGTGAGGATAATGGTATATAATGCTTGTAATGTGTTAAAAGGAAAGTTCTGAGTGTTAAATTTCTTATCCAAATTGTCATTCAGATGTGAGAGTATAATATACATTTTCTCACTCACATAAAGCCTCAAACAATTGCCACACATGGGAAATGCTCTTGAAGGAAGCACTCGGGTCAGAAAAGAAAGGAATCCAGGAGATTGTTACAGAGACACGGGATTCAGGGTGATCAGACAGCTACGGACAGTCCATTACAGGATCACAGCAAAACAGACTGTGTCTACCACACCGGCTCTGTGGACAGACAACCACGGAGCGGAGGGGACCTCTGGCCTCGAGACAGCGAGGGCCTGAGGCTCGTAGCCCGACACCCGGTGAGGAATTACCTCCTGCCGACGGCAACGCATGTGAGCTGGGGGTGGTCCTCCCTCAGCCCAGCCTTCAAGTGAGACCGCGGCCCTGCCCTCCGGCCTGTCTGCGGCCTCGCAGGGGAGACCCTCGCCGCCGATGGACGTGCCACGCTGCTCACAGACTCTTGACCACAGATGCCGTGCGATGGTCAATGGTCGCTGTTTTAAGCTACCACATCTGGAGACATTTGTTGCACAGCAGTACAGAACTTATAATTGCAAGTTATGTATATACGTGCATTAGGTTAATCATCACAGCATCGGGGCGCCTGGGTGGCTCGGTCGGTTGAGCATCCGACTGCGGCTCAGGTCATGATCTCGCAGTTTGTGGGTTCGAGCCCCGTGTTGGGCTCTGTGCTGACAGCTCAGGGCCTGGAGCCTGCTTCGGATTCTGTGTCTCCCTCTCTCTCTGCCCCTCCCCCACTTGCACTCTCTCTCTTTCTTAAAAATGAATAAACATTAAAGAAGATTTTTAAAAATCATTACAGCATTGTTTTGTATTGAAAAATTATAGAAAGAGTAGTAGTCATTGAGAAAACTTTGCAACATAACATAGTATTTGGCTGGTGTAACAAAAAAGAGAGAGGGGCACCTGGATGGCTCACTTGGTTAAACGTCCGACTTTGGCTCAGGTCAGGCTCTCACACATTTGTGAGTTCGAGCCCCAGGTCAGGCTCTGTGCTGACAGCTCGGAGCCTGGAACCTGCTCTGGATTCTGTGTCTCCCTCTCTCTCTCTGTCCCTCCCCCACTCACTCTCTGTCTCTCTTTCTCTCAAAAATAAACATGAAAAAAATTTTTTTTAATTAAAAAAATTTTTTTTATGTTTAATCATTTTTGAAAGACAGAGACAGAGCACAAGTAGGGGTGGGGCGGAGAGAGAAGGGGACACAGAATCTGAAGCAGGTTCCAGGCTCCAAGCCGTCAGCACAGGGTGCGATGCGGGGCTCGAACTCACGAACCGCGAGATCATGACCTGAGCGGAAGTCTGACGCTCAACCTACTGAGCCACCCAGGCGCCCCTAAAAAATTTTTTTTGAAAAGAGAGCTGGAGGGTGGGGGGAGAGAAAAGTCTCTAAGAACTGATATTGTCTGATTTCAGGATATATTGTTAAGTGAAAAAAGCCAACACGGCATCCTCATGTAAGAAGGAAGGCCGTGGGAGAGTGTACATGCATCTGATCTTTTCTGTAAACGAAATACAAGAAGCATAAACCAGGAATTAATGCGGAAACCTACCTGCAGGGGGTGGGGGGGGGTGGGGAGGACGGCAGGAGGGGGACGGAAAGGAGGAAAAGAGGCTGAGTGTGCTTGGGTACAGTCCTCTTAGAACAACTCTTCCCAAAATAAATACTTCAGATCAGCCGGGCCGTGGGGGACCCCGTTTGGGGTAGCACTAAATGGCCCTCCGCGCACATGGGTGAACCACATAACCGCATGGGGTGGGGGGGGGCGGTAGAAAATAACTAACATGTATCCGTTTGGAGCACGGTGTACCGACTGCCCATTGTGAAGCTGCACACAAATCCTATACTCTCATCGGGAAATGTGTTTTCCACCACGGTGCGGGCAAGAAATTCTGAAACGATGCGACGTTGAATCTAGCGAATACCTAGCTATGCTGTGGTTTCTTATTTGCAGAACAGATGATGCAAAAAAGGCAAAGTGGGAGGCATAAGAAAGAGCTCGTGATGTGAGTGTATACATCTATATAACATATATGTATTTATCGTGTATTATATATTATGCATATAAATGTAATCTATGTACATACACACACACGTACACGTGTATCTGATTCCCCCCGCTCAGGTGGCCTAGAGGCTAGGTCCCCCGGGGGTAACGTGCACACCCAGAACTCGGCCAGACATCCGTTCATAAATATGAATTTCCGGGAAAAGAAACCGGGGCTCCCCGGTAAACGGTGGACTCCAGGTGGGGTGGGGAAACGCACGATGAGTCCGGCACATCTTATGGTGCCAGAAATGAAGGAAGCCCTCAAAAAACGATGAGGGCATTTTGAAGGAACACAAGAGCCGGCTTGCGGCGCTCCCAGTCTGGGAAAATCTGAGCAACAAAACCAGTAACGATGGCAATTCCTAACTCATAGACTAAAATAAAGACCCAGAAGTCCACAGTCCTATAACTGAACAACGAACGGAATGAATGAGTGAACACACACACCGATGCATGCGTACACGGGGGAGGAGGGGCCTCTATTCCTTAGAATGCCCCAAGATAGATTTTAAAACAGTTTTTAATGTTTATTTTTGAGAGACACAGAGAGAGCACGAGCGGGGTTGGGGCAGAGAGAGAGGGAGACACAGAATCGGAAGCAGGCTCCAGGCTCCCGGCCATCAGCCCACAGCCCGACGCGGGGCTCGAACTCGCGGACCGAGAGATCGTGACCTGAGCTGAAGTGGGACGCCTAACCGACTGAGCCGCCCAGGCGCCCCTGCCACAAGTATTGAGTGGCTGATGGAAGTTTCCGGCAGGCAGCGCCAGTCGTAATGGGCGTGGGCCAGTCATCATTGATGGTAAATTCAAGGCGAAATGATAGGCACACCGTCAGTAAATCTCCTCATCGGTCACAGAGGGGAAAACAGCAAGGCTCCAGTGAAGGACTCTGGCGGATGGCCCCCGACCCAAGGGATCCAAGTCAGCCGTATCTGTAACGACATTTCTGCACACCCCGCTTCCGGGCGGGACGCGCCAAGGAGCCCGCGGGCGCCACTCTTGCCAAAGGGCCCGACCTCAGCCAAATCATGGGGAAATCCCAGATCATCCCCCAAACAAGGGGCAGGTACAAAATCACGGGCCACTACTCTGCAAAAGCGTTAAGGGTGTGAAACACCAGGACTGAAAAGCCGCCCCGGGCTGGAGACCCCGGGGCCCGAACAGAAGCTGGAGGCCAGGCCCGCACCTGCCAGCGGCGCCAGGACGGGACAGCTGCGGAGATAGAGCGCCACCTGCGGATTAGCGGGCGGCACTGCATCAGCGTTCACTTCCTGGTCCAGATCCCTGCGGTCCCGTCATGTAGGAGGTTCACGTCAGGCAATTAGGGGAAAGGCAGAAGCAAACTCTACTTACGTTTGCGACATTTGGGGGAGGCCAAAACTATTCCGAAAGGAGACATCCTGCAGGACAAAGGGGAGCTACTCCCAGCATGATGGCCTTGCGGTAACGATCGTATGCGACGCGCTTCAGGTGCTCTAGGCCCTTTGCAGGTCTTATGTCCCCCCTTCCACATAAGGACAGCGGATACAGAAGGGGAACCAGCATGTCAGATCACTCACACAGCACAGCTTCAGGGTTGGAACCGGCTCTTCAGGTCCAGAAGCTACCGGCTAACCCCTAAGCAGTGCCCTGAATGGCAGTTCCCAGTTTCATCGTGGACCATTCGCCAAATCGACAAGTTCTGCCGTGGTGACTGCCACAGCCACCGCGCTAGCTGGGATGCTGGTCTCAGCCCAGGTCCGCGAGAGCAGTGTACGTGATGGGGGTCTGCCATGGCGGGGGCCAGAGCTGGTGGCCGGGAAGGATTCTTGAGACGTCTTCGGTGCAGAAAGGTGATTTTATTAGAGCAGGGGGACAGGACCCGTGGGCAGGAAGAGCCGGCCCAGGATCATGAGGAGAGACTATGCTATGCTATGGGGCTGTGCCGTGGGGCTGGGGGAGGTAAAGTCCAGGGGAAGTTTCCAGTGAGACTTTCACAGGCTAAGGAAGACTCACAGGATGTGGAGGCCTAGCTATTGTCAAGCTAAGGTTGGCCAAGCATTAACGTTAAGACTGTAGGGAGTTCCGGGAGAAACGTTACTCTCTGCCTGCCTCAAGTATTTGCCAGTGGGCTGTGGGTTATTAGGAAGTGTAATTTTACCTGCCATTTCCTTCTGCCTTTCTTCCCCACATCCCAAGCATCCGTCATCCAGCAGGCATCCCTAACCAGAACTCAGAGGACACCAACTAGTCAGGGAAAAGAACTGTCATCTGTCAAAGCAGCACAGCCAGGATGGAGACGTCCTTCCACAAAGCCTGTGACACAGAGTTGTTCCCCGGGGGGGGGGGGGTGCTCTGCTCTTCCTCCAGCCACAGAAAAAAGTAATAAAGGAGGTGGAGGCTTCTGAATATGAGAGAGAGAGGGAAAGAGAGAAACGTGGGAGGGAAGGAAGGAGAGGAGGGGAGGGGTGAGAAAGAAGGAGAGGGAGAAAGAGAGGAAGAAAGGATGGAAGGAAAGAGGGAGGGAGGAAAGAGGAAGGAAGGAGGAAAGAAGGAGAAAGGAGGAAGGAAGGAAGGAGGGAGGAAGGGAGAGGAGAAGGGAGGGAGGAAGGAAGGAAGGAAGGAGGGAGGAAGGGAGAGGAGAAGGGAGGGAGGGAGGGAGGAAGGAAGGAAGGAAGGAGGGAGGAAGGAAGGAACAAGGGAGAGAGGGAGGACGGAAGGAGGGAAGAAGGGAATGGAGAGAGGAAGGAAGGATAAAATCTCCTACGCCATCCACCTGTCTGCAGGGATAACTCCACTGTCCCCCTCTGTCAGTTGAGGCCTCTCAGGGACACAGGCCCGTGCGGGAAGGGACCTCCCTGGGCTTCCAAAGAGCCTGCGGCAGTTGAACAGCGCAGACAAGGGACAGATTTGCCCTTTCCCCAGGTCTGAGACTATTTTGTGGCTGCGTGACGCCATCTTGTGGCCTCACAAGACTGGAAAGCTGAGGTCACGAGTGATCCATTGATCACGTCCAGCTACTCATTATTGTAAAAAGTATACAGACACCTTTCCAAACACATACGCCCTCCTATCGGAGCATGTCTTTTCTCCTAACGCATCTATGAGAATGGAGTGCAGAGAGCTCGCAGACATGTCAGGTGCGGGGTCCGGGCCAAGTGCAGGGGTGGGGGAGGGGGAGCAAAGACGGAGGGAAGGTGCTGAGATTGTACCACCTGCATTTTTTGCTTGCGCCCAACCCCGTCGCAAGAGCGATTAACAAGTGACCCCGATGCAAAAAGCAAGAGTCGACCCCGTACCTCACTTCCGCCTCCTTAGCTGTATGAATGGGAAAGGCAGCTGGGCAGCTCGGAGGCTGTTCCCACCGGGGATGACTCCTGAGAACCGGTCCTCTCCGCCTCCCACCCAGGCCCACCGACACGGGTTCTGGAGTCATTTGCCTGCCTCCCAACCAGCAAAAAAACTGCAAAGTGGGCACCTGGGTGGCTCAGTCGGTTGAGCGTCCGACTTCGGCTCGGGTCACGATCTCCTAGTTTGTGGGTTCGAGGCCCGCGCGGGGCTCTGTGCTGAGAGCTCGGAGCCTGGATGGAGCCTGCTTCCAATTCTCTCTCTCTCTCTCTCTCTGCCCCTCCTCCGCTCGTGCTCTCTCTCAAAAATAAATAAACATTACAAAAATTTTCTTTTTAAGCAAACAGAACAAAACAATCCACACACGATCACAGAAGTGAGTGACCACACTGCCACACAGGTGGGGGTTTATCCAACGACGGGTTTATCGAAAGCATCATTCACTGCTGGACCACATTACACGAGGCAGGCGTCGTTCTGAGATCCCCACTTGTCCCGTTTAATCCTTGCAACATTCCTGGGATGTCAGTTCTATTACGATCCCCGATTTACTGAGAAGAAAACAGGAAAATGGACTGGACCGCTCATGTTTAAGGACAGTCGGATTCAAAGACAGACAGCCCCCAACATTGTAATAAGCGGTTGCTAAGCTGTCCCTGAAGTAACTTCCTGGCCTCCAGCCTCAGCTTCAAGAACGTGCAGGCCGCTGGTATACGTCCGTCCATGCTTTTTGTCCCCAGCGCTTGCCACAGAAGCCCCACGTGCCCCTTGCAAGTCCCCCAGGCGGTTGATCAAGCTTTCAGGCCACGCGCATCTCCCCGGCCCCGGCCCAAGGCCCCAGCCCGAGTGGGGGCAGTTGCCGACGTTGTCTTAGCTCCCACACTGACCTCACAGGGGGCAGCGCCGCGGTGCTCCCTGTCCTCTGTCCTCGGTCACTAGGCTGTCCCCTCTCACCTGTAACCTTGGATGAGCCACCTGAAGCCGGTCGAGCTTCTCTCTAGAACCTGCCAGAGGCTGCTCCCAGAGCATCATGGGCGGATGCAGAAATGAGGGCCTGGACCTCCCCCTCCAGGTAGGCGGCCTCTTAGGCCGGAAGACTTTGGGGTGGCTATTTGTAGTCCAGTGTCCCTCTGCCCACCTCGGCCCCGCCACCTTCCCCTGGGTGCCGGTCCTGCGTCCTGCTTGCCTGTGTCCTGTGGAACCCAACTGGGGCAGGCTGGAAGGACCTGGCCCGTTTGTAAGGGAGTCCCAGGCGGGCGTGAAGGCCGAGGGGCCATCACCAGCCTTCCACGGGTCACTTGGGCACTGGCACAGGACACGGGTTAGAGCAGAGGAGCCAGAGAGACAGAGGAAGCAGGAGATGAAACCGATTTTGAACTAAGATCTGTTCGTACGAGAATCCACTTCCTGAATAAGATAGCCCTGGCATCTCCCTTTCTGGGAGCATCCGTGGAGACACCAGGGGGGTCCAGCGCCTGTCCCACTTTCCCCGTGCGGATTTCCCACCTGGGGGTCCTGTGAACAGGAGGCTCTCGCGCGTAAGGCCGGCAGGCTCTGGAGACTGCATTTCGCGCAAGCTTCCAGGTGCCTACCGGGGGGCCGTCGGGGCCACAGTCTCAGTAGCAAGGGTCTAATGGGCGACTTGAGAACCCAGTGCACGCCAGGTCGCTTCTGTCCGTCCCCGTGAAATCTTATTTCGAAATTTAACTTGTAAATTCTTTGAGGACGAGGTGGTACCTTTTTCTTCCCCGGAGTACCGAGTACACGGCAAACGCGTGTTAATCCACTAGCCCCTTGAAGGCAAGACGGTGTCGTTCGCGACGAGGCCAAGACTTGGCCTTGCCGACCCGCACTTTTCCTCTACAGATTGCATCCTGGTCAGCTCCAGTGCAGTTACCAGGGAAACACGTGCGACTCGGTGCAGTATTAAAGTCGCATTTCCGAGAACTAATAGGGATATTAGCAAATGGACCAGGAGAAATAAACGAACGAAATGCTAAGTATATTTTTGGTTTGAAGCAACCAACATCCAACACTTGTTTAGAGCTGGCCCATTCGTTCCGAGCATGAGTCCCGGACCCCTGTTTTCATGGACCACAAATGAGTTTCGCGACGGCCTCAAAAGAACATTAGTAAGTGGCCAGCAGCTACGCTTGGCCGGGACCACAACAGGAATTTTCTGTCTCACAACACCAGCCGTTGTCAGAGAGAGAAAGCAAGGAGCAGAGTTCTGTTCTTAGGGTACGAGGTTCCCTCTCCCGAGAGATGGGATTTAGGGAAGGCATTTTCTCTTATCAGGGATCGAGGTGTAAAAACTTCTTGGAAAGATATAGTGCCTGCTAGGCATTAAAAAATCATCCTGTGTCTTTATATTTTTATTTTTAATTTATTTAAAAACATTTTTTAACGTTTATTTATTTTTGAGACAGAGAGAGACAGAGCATGAACGGGGCGAGGGGCAGAGAGAGAGGGAGACACAGAATCCGAAGCAGGCTCCAGGCTCCGAGCTGTCGGCACAGAGCCTGACGCGAGGCTCAAACTCACAGACCGCGAGAGCATGACCTGAGCCGAAGTCGGACGCTCAACCGACTGAGCCACCCAGGCGCCCCTACATTTATTTATTTTTGAGAGACAGAGACAGAGAGACAGCGTGAGCAGGGGAAGGGCAGAGAGAGAGAGGGAGACACAGAATCGGAGGCAGGCTCCAGGCTCTAAGCTGTCGGCACAGAGCCCGACGTGGGGCTTGAACTCATGACCCCCAAATCCAGAGTCATAGGCTCTTTCGACTGAGCCAGCCAGCCGCCCCACGGAGCAGGACATTTTCAACAAAGAGCAGATCCTTGGGGAAAACATTTCAGTCACTCACCGTTCGGTGATTTACGTGGCTCAGCAAATGACAGAGAACAGGAATGTCACAGCAAATCTGGCGTCGATGGACGTCAGCAAAGATTCTGGGTCTCCTGCTCAGTAATGGAGTGATGCTCCCTGAGCGCCCACGGTAGAGGAAGTGCCTGGTTTATTTGGGCCATTCGAATACGCATTAGCTCTGCAGGGAGAGCTACAGAATTACAGAGGCGCCTCGGTGGCTGGTGTCCCGCCCACTCGCTCATCCTAGACAAAGGGCCACCCACTGGGCCGCTTCCCTGCCCTCTGCTCACTGCTCCTCTCCGCTCCTCTCCTTGGTGCAGACATCGCGCCCCCCCCTCCCCAGTCTTCCAAGGCATTTCCTGCAGCACCAGGGCTCCACCCAGATGCCCCCCAATTTCCGTCTCCAGTCCATCTGTGCGCCACTCTCCACGTCCCCCCGCCCCCGGACCCCCCTCCTCTGCCACCCTCTCTGCACTCCGTGGAGGCCCGTGGATCCCACCTTTAGTCTGGTGACTGGACGCTCTGCCCATCTCCACGTCATCCTAGTCTAAGGCACCGTGACCCTCCTCGGGCCTACCGTAAAAACCGGAAGAGATCTCCGCACATCCACACCTGCCCTCTGAGACCCACTTGTCAAGCATGAGTGGGCGAGCTTTCTAAAATGCAAATCTGGGGGCCCCTGGGTAGCTCAGTGGCTTAAGCATCTGACTCTTGATCTCGGCTCAGGTCTTGAACTCAGGGTTGCGGGATGGAACCCCAAGGTGGGCGCCGGGCCGGGTGTGGAGGCTGCTTAAAAATAAACAAATAGCCAATCTGATGTGTCACCTTCGCATTTGCCGTGACAAGTTCAATGGCTCCCCATCTTTCGGAAGTCACAATCCCAGATCCTTAACATGCTTGCTACGGACTGAATGTTGATGTCCCTCCAAACTTTGTACTCTGAGGCCCTAATCCCCAGTGCGATGGTATTTGGGGAGATGAGGGTTAGATTAGGTCATGAGAGTGGCGCCCCCTCCTGATAGAACTGATGCCTTCATAGAAGGAGGGAGAGACCAGAGCTTCCTCTCTCCCCGCCTCCTGGGGACACAGGGAAGAGGGGACCGGCTTGGACGGCCAGCCTGCAGAGCTGCGTGATAGAAATTTCCGCGGCGTGAGCTGTGCAGGCAGTATTTGTTGCCAGAGCCCGTTCAAAGGTAACGGTGCAGTCACCTCCTTCCGACCTCCTGACCCCCTTCTCCCCCTTGTGCTGCACATACCAGCCGAACAAACTTAACACAACTTCTGTTTCAAATGTGCTGAGTGCCTTCCCACCTCCAGCCCTTCGCCCTTCCTGGAGCGCAGAGCCCGACGCAGGGCTCAAACTCGTGGATCCCAAGATCCTGACCTGAGCCGAAACCAGGAGTCAGACGCTTAACCCACTGAGCCACCACCCAGGTGCCCCTAACTTATTATGTCTTTTATGGTTATCACTTTGGCCTTTATTCTAAAAACACGAGAAAGTTGTTGAAGGTTTTTAAGCAGAGGAGTGAGAGGCATGGATTTAAAAGGACCTCCGCACTGAAGAAAGAGAAGGCCCTCCGCAGCCAGGGCATGGAGAGGGGCTACAGGTGGGGAGGGACTGGAAGTACCCGCCAGGGGTGACACCGGCCGCTCTGGGATCACCTTCTCAAACCGTGGGGCTTATTGGTCCCCATGTCTGTCTCCCCTTGGGGCAGGTATGTCTCCGAATCGCCCCACTGCCCCTGCTGACCGGGTGGAGGCGTGGGGGTGGGGCTACCCCTCTGTGCCCCACGCACCTGCCTTGTGTCACCGCCCTGGCAGTGGTGGCCGGGCAGCTAACTTTCTACGGGCTGTCAGGAACGGAGCTGGGAAATGCCACGGGGAGAATGGAGGTCTGTGCGGACAACCAGGGAGCGTTATTAGAACGTAGGCTGTTTTTCCGAAGACGCGTCTCCTCTGTTCTCGTCTCAGACATGTTCCTCGTAAGCAATGACTGGAGTCTTTGGACTGGAGTCTTTCCTCTGGTCTGAGCACCCTGCCACCCCCCCATGCTCCCCTCTGCCCAGGCCTCCCCTGGCCCCCCGCACTCTCCTCTGACCCCGGCCCCTTCTGCCATGAGCGCACAGACGACTATAGCAACAGACCTGCTTTTCTCTCTGCACAAAGCACCCTGGGGCCTCAGTCCTTAAGGAAGATTCGATGTTACTAGTTGTGTCAGGAGTTGCTACCATGTCTGGAGAAGTGGTTGAAATCAGCTCAAGAGAGAGAGTTTTAAAAGACCCATGAGGGGCAGTCGGTTAAGCATCCGACTTCAGCTCAGGTCATGCTCTCGCAGTCCGTGAGTTCAAGCCCTGTGTCGGGCTCTGGGCTGATGGCTCAGAGCCTGGAGCCTGCTTCTGATTCTGTGTCTCCCTCTCTTTCTGCCCCTCCCCCGTTCATGCTCTCTCTCTGTCTCAAAAATAAGTAAACGTCAAAAAAAAATTTTTTTAATAAAAAATAAATAAAAGACCCGTGATTAGACATTAGGAGATCTTTCCCAGACTTGTGGGTTCTGCACTCTTTCTAAGCTGCTTCTAACTGCTCAGGGCTTAGAATTTCAATTTCAAGGGTCATTTCCTGCCTGGACACTTAAGAGTGTCGGACATATTCAATACTTTCTGCCAAGTGCTTTATGCAGTCTTAAGAGATGGGAGTGGGACATTTCAAAGGTTCTAAAGTATCTTCTTTCAACGTGCTTGGCATGCTGCCACCGGGGAAGGGTCCCCACACCCTTTCTGATGCTCCTGTCCTAAGAAGCCCTCTGGGAACCAAGCCAACGTCACCAAAGTCAGTGGGAACACGGGTGGTGGTTTGTGCACGGGGCCCCTTGGGGGCACGGCTCTGGGAAAGCAGCCTGGGAGACGGGGCCTTCTTGTGCGGACACTAGATGGCCCTTAGCGCTAGGCTTGGGGCCATTCAGAACAGTGAAAAACACAGCAGGTTTGTGTGGTTTTGCTACATCACCAAAAATGGCACTCGTGTACGGTGGGAGCCGAAACAAGAAGGCAGGGAGGGTGTCACCTCGCTCCCTCTTAGCTGGGCCCACGCACCCCAGGTGACTCTGCTTTTTCACTGTTCTGCGCAGGTCCTTCAGCGACCATGAAAACGTGTCCAAGCATTGATTCTGGGGCTACAAAGGAACTTATGAAGAATGAGGATCTAGGGCTGCGGTGTTTTCTTTAATCCTGGTAACAACCCTGCAAGGGAGGAGCTGTTATCTTATCGCCTTGATTTTCACACCTGAGAAAGCGAAAGGCTTGAGTTGTTGGTTCAAAATCCCGAAGTAACAAAATGGGGGAGCTGGGACTCTAGCACAGGCAGGCTGGCTTCAGAGCCTAGACTCAGTGTTGTAGGACCTCTTTTAAGGTTTGTACTTTCAATGAACTTTGTGCAGTATATTTCAGGAAACTAAGCTTGGCTCATGAGGCACAAGAAGTGAAAGATCCCAAACCACACTCTTAAACCTCCAGTGTTATTTTCCAAGTGAAATTTCTTACGCCCAGGTACAGGTCGAAACACAGGAAGTTGCCCTTTTTAGGTCAAAAGTAGTTGGGCTTTCCCAGTTTTACATGGTTCAACCCCATATCTCCTTGGAAAACTTTCTCTCCATTTCCGGAGATATTGGTTTATTTCCTCTTTTGGCATATGGAAAACTAAAGTTACTACACTTCAAATCGAAGTCTCTGAACAATGTACAGACATACCTTTTTATTGACTAGAAGTGTACAGATTTGTTATCTTACAGCAGACATTTATCATCTATTTTCCGATCTTTTAAAATTAAGGACAAAAAGATAAGATCTCACGCTTTGGTAGAAATAGGCCAAATAGAAGTATTTTCTGCCCCCCAAATACTGAGCATTGGACCGTTTTCTCAGAGCAGTATATGATCTGCTTTTTTAGGGGTCTAATAATACCTGTATTTATCTCATTGGGATTAGACAACATCTCTACTGAAGACAGTAGCATGGATAATAAAAGTCTTCAGGGGTCCGTCCACCTTTTAACTGTCAGCTCTTAGGAATCTGGGTGATGTAACAAAACAAAATAACAGACGCTTCCATTATGGTCTTGGAAAAGTGAAAAGCAAAAGCTATCCCTTGGTGACCTTAGGGTAGTATGTTTGTGGAAAACTCCAAGATACCCTGAAATTCATGTTGTACGGGCAGCCCTCATTTTTAATCTCTCTTTAAAATATCCATGGTGGATAACAAGAAAAAAAAAAGCCACTTCCTCGTTTGCTGGCGTTCATTCACCCAGGACCAACCAGAGAACAGTAAACAGTTCTTCAGAGGTTCACAGTGTTTATGCAAAACCGGACAGATGGGTTGGATTATCTCTTGCTCTCCTGAGTAGGGTCTCGCTCTTTCAAATTCCTGGTTGGAAGATAAACTGAGTACAGGAGCACCTCTCACAAATAAAAAGGAAGAAGGCATCCTCCTGTTATTTCAACTGAGATGATCCGAAGTACATCTCTTCTCATTTAACCTTGAAAAGTAGGTGCTCCGTCCTGAGATGGGGCTGGGAGAGAGCTGAGCCCCAGCGCCACCTGGCGGTCAGCACACGGAACCGGGTGCCCCAAAGCCGGCCCTCCCTCCCTCCTTGACTCGTCCCAAGTGCAGATGTTTGGAGCACTTCACTCTTAGTAAGGAGATGTCCGCTTTGGAACTGAACCCCCGTCAGTATTCCCGAAATGGCCCTCAGTAGTCTCCTGGGGCCAGGCCTGAACATCACATTTGTTGCACGGGATGTTGGGGCCGCTGCACTTGATGTTGGTGTGCAGTGCCGGACGCTGGACTTAATAGTACTGGGTGTCGGGGCAGCAGCGCTAGACCCTGGGGCTGCAGTACCGGACGCTGGGGCTGTAGCGCTGGGGGACAGGCTGGCAGTACTAGATCTGGGGCTCCAAGACTGGACGTGGGGGTGTCGGGGCTGCAGTGCCGGGGCTCCGGTCTGGGGCACCCGCCGTGGGTCTGCGGTGCGGAGCGCCGACACCACGCGCGAGGACCCGCGTTCGCGGGTCTATTCGTCCTACAGCAACGGCTGTGCGTCCGCCGCGACCCGACGCCAGATGAAGGGAGGCGGCGCCCGCCGCGGTCCGAGGGGAGTGGGCACCGCCACCGCCAGGCTGGCCCGCGGGAAGGGAAGGGGAGGGAAGCGACGGCCGCGACGCCCACGCCCGCCTCTCGCAGGCGCGGACCCCGACCCCGGCCAGACGGGCGCCGGCGCGCAGGTGCGCGCTGCTAGATAGCGGCGGGGGGCCGCGCGGGCGCGCCGGAAGCGGGCGGCCCGGACTTCCGGTCTCGTGGGGTTTCGGGTTCCGGCTTCCTGGTTCCGGGTTCCGGCAGGGCTCAGGGGGCCGGCAAGCGGGAGCCGCCGGGGCGGCGGCGGAGCAGGGCCATGGAGAAGCTGCGGCGGGTCCTGAGCGGCCAGGACGACGAGGAGCAGGGCCTCACCGCGCAGGTAGCGGGCTGGGCGGGGGGGGGGGGTCCTGTACGGGCCGCGTTGCGGAGGGACGACTCCGCCGCCTCCCGGGGACACTCTGGGGAGCCTCCCCGGTTTTCGTGGCGTCTGCAGAGGCTCGCTGTGAGACCCACCCCACGCCCCGCTTTTGGCCTTCTGACCCTCGGGAGCCCCTCTGCTGCCCGTCTTCGCGCCCCCGGATCAGCCAGCCGCTCTCAGCCCAGCTCCGCTGGGTTTGCTGCGCTCGGCCTGGACCCTGAACCCGGCTGGGCAGCGCCAGCAGGTGGGCAGCGGCTTTGTCCTGCGAGCCGCAGCGAGCCCAGAGCTTACAGTCCCGTGCGTCCGCCGTGGAGGCGGACCAGGCGCTGGGAGTGCGTGTGTGCGTGTGTCTTTTGGGAGTAGGGACGCAGGAGAGGGGCGGGGAAGGTCGTTGAAAAAAGCGAAATACGCGGAATTAGAAGTTGTCCGTTAGGGCATCGAGCCCCTGCCACAAGGTTAACCGTAAAACAAAAACATCCTTTGCTTCTGCGCTCTGAGCCGGGAGGCTTGATGAGGGTTACTTCCTCTGGCGAGAGGTTTAAAAATAGCAGTGGAGCAGGAACTGCTTTGTAAGTGTTTCTGTGGCGCGCATGCTGACAAGCCGTTACTGGCCTGTCCCGGGAGTGGGGCGCTTACAACCCCATAGTGCTGCCCGAGGGTCGTTTGTTAGTCCCTTTCCATTCCCATCTCCCTTCCTTGTCGTGTTTCACTCAGCACTTCTTGTGGCCAGGGTTCTAGGCTAGTCTGTGGGGGCTCAGGGGCTGGCAGAGAAGCCTCGGCTCTCAGGGGACGCTGTGACCAGTTGGGCCAATCACAGTGGCAACACAAGAATCCACGAGCGGTAGGTAGTGTGAGAAATGCCACTAGGGCAGTAATGGCTCACCCAACTCATTGATGGAGCCACTCTTTTGTTCCCCACCGTATGCCCCACGTCTGTGCTATATAGTACAGGACCCAGAGCTGCGTGTGGTTTTTTACATTTGCATTAGTGAAAATTAAATACAGTTTGGAATTCTTTCTTAGTCACACGGGTCACATTTCAGGTGCTCGGGAGGCACACGTGTTAGTGCCTGCTGTACAGGACAGTACGTGAGTGGGACATCTCGTGGCGGAAAGTTCTGTTGTACTGAGCCGCTCTAAGCCTTGGGGACAGGGAGGTGATAGTGCCCCTTTTCTTGAGCCCACAGTCTAGAGGGGAGAGAGATGTTGAGAATAGTCCAGAAAAGGGGGAAGCTGACGATGCAGGCAAGAGAGGGGATCATTGCTGGGGTGCCGTCCAGGAGTGGTTGGGAAAATCCCAGGAGATGGGACGTGTGCACAAGAGAGGGGGCCGGCCTTGGCCAGCTCACGCAGGCTGGTGTGCGGGTGACACAGCTCCAGGTGCTGCCTTCGGAGCGGGAGAGGATTCTCCCCCCACTCCTTAGCTGTCCACACTGAAACAGGAAATGAGGCTGCCAGGTGGAAGTTTGGAGGGGGTGAGCGTTGAAGTTCAAGGAGGTGCGAAGTGGTTGGTTAGAGAATAGGAAAACGAATGGAGGGGAGCAGCGTTGGGACTGTTCGCAGCACAGGGCCCCACCTGTGGGCAGTGGTCCTGAATTTGAAGCGGGAGTCACGTTCAGCAGCAGGAGGGCAGGGCTGGCAGAGTTGGATTTCACCAGGGTTCACATTTTGCCCAGTGAATGCGTCAGAGGGACAGAGGGCCGAGTGATTATAGGAGGGCAGCCAGGGTGGGGGCGGGGGTGCTGGAGGGTAGGGGCTGGTGATCGGAAGGAGGACGCTTGAAACCGAGGTCACGGAGATTGTCGACACGTGGTGCATTTATTGCCAGAGAGAAGGGGCTTGGTTGACGTAAGGTGCAGAATTCGACCTTTGGAGGAGAGACGCTCGAGAAACCAAGAGTCTTAGAGTTTGGAAGCTGGCTTACCGCGGTGACGAAGTCACCAGGAGTTCAGACAGGAGTGGGGGGATGGTAGTAAGCCCCGTGCAGAGTCCGTACGAGAGCAAGAGGTGTGATGGGGCAGTGATGGGGGTGACCCAGGGGATGGTAGTGACAACAGTGAGAAGCAGCAGCCGGTGGCCTGGCGTGATGGCAGGGTCTTGGAGGAGGCGTTTCTGGGGCTGAGGAAGGGAGGAGAGTGGCAGTGAACCCCCTAGTAATCAGGACCGGCGGGGGGGTTCTTGAGAAGATGGGGCCCCCCCTTGGCGAGTGCAGGCAGCGGGGAACGGGGCGGGGAGGATGCCAGGAGCTGCTGCTGGTACCCGGGTGGTGTCCCTTGAGTGTGCCCGGCCGGACACGCAGGAGCCGGAGTTGGAAGGCTTGATGGAATTGGCTCAGGGCAGACTGGGGAGGTGGCCAGACAGCGGAGGAGGGATCTGAGATCTGGGACTGCCCCATCGTCCTGCTGAGGGTGGACAGGGTGGAGGCCAGAGTTCGAGGCACGTCCCCAGAGGCCTTCAGCAGGACCACCCGCTCTGGCCGCTGCCCTCCCTGCCCTCCAGCCTGGGAGCTGCCTGATTTCCCCTGCAGCACATCCCGCCCCTGCTGTTCTGTTCGCTGGGCATTTGCTGGTTTGAAGTCACCCCTCCCCCCCCCCCCCCCCCCCCCCCCCCCCCCCCCCCCCC
>NW_026057580.1:116708623-116726257 GCF_023721935.1 Panthera uncia | reverse complement strand
CCCCCCCCCCCCCCCCCCCCCCCCGTGGAGGTCCCCTCTTTCCCCCCGACTCCCCGCGGCCCTGACCCTGCAGTGGGCCAGCACTTCTTGGGTGGTACCCCCCCCCCCCCCCCCCCCCCCCCCCAGTCTCCCATCCCCAGTAGCCGCCCCCAGTAGCCAGTTAAAGCACTAGGCCACGTGAGAGGGCACTTCCTGCCTTGGAGCACTTTCTGCGATAGAAGCAGCAGGAGGCTGGAACCCAGGAAGGGCTGGTTTCCCTCTGGGCCATTCCCCCAGGGAGTCGGCCCTGCCCGGGGCTCCACTCACTGTCAGGGGAGCAGCACACAAAGGGCTCGCGGGAGCCTGATGTCAGGGAGCAGATGTGGGGCGCAGGTGCAGGGAGGGCGAGACCCTGAGCGGCCCGTGGAGCTGGCACCCGGGAGCACTCCGTAGGTATTTGCTGAATGGATGAGCAGAGGCCGGAGGGAATCAGGCGAGCTTTTTCTTCAAGACGGGAGAGGCCCAGTCACGGGGACAGGTGGAGAGACATGGTCTCAGGGAGAGAACTCGGGGCGCTCTTGGGGGTGCGGAGCTGACAGTGCAGGTTCCCAGAGAAGGTGGAGGGCTGGGCTCTAGGGCAGGGCGCACCGACCTCCGTGGTGATCCGAGGGAAAGGAGAGAGGTTCTCGAGGTCGGCGCGGTGGTGCGGCGGCAAACGGTGGAGGGAGGGCGCGTTGATGGTTTCCGTTTCGTGTGAAAGACGGGGAGCTGCCCGCCGGAAGTGTCAGGGCAAGACTGGAGGTTTGAGCAGTCAGGGGGCCACGGAGCCAGAGGCAGACAGACATCGCTGTGTCACGTCAGGCTGCCGGGCAGGCAGGGCCCGCCGGAAGGTGCCGATGACCTGAGCACCTGGCTGTGAGCCCCCCGTCCTGCCGTCGGACCGCCCAGAGGAAGAGGACGGCAGGCTGGAGTCGCGGTGGGATTTTGCCAGATGGGTGCGGCGGAAGGGGGATTCCAAAGGCCCTCCTGAGTCGGCGTGGCGTGGGAGTTCCGCAGAACAGAAGGGAGGAGGACCGGGGGGGCTGGCTAAGGGGACCCAGAGGCCGCGGTGCAGCCGGGACACGAGCAGTTGAATCAGCGTGGCCACCGTCGGGGCCGGACGTTGGGGGCCGGGAGCTGCCGCTTGAAGTTTGGACATGGGCTGATTCCGGGTGGTGAGAGTGGCCTGGCTCACTGAGTGCACTGGAGGGCAAAGGTCACGGGGACTAGGGGGCGAGGCGCAGGGAGGCCGGGCCGTCCGTGTGGATGCCGAAAGCATCCGACACTCTGCCGGGATGCAGGGTGGGACCTGTGATCAGGGGTCCCGAGTGGGAGAGGATGACCAGAGAGCAGTAGGTGACGGGAGTGGGGAGGGCAGGGGTGGCCGTTGACGCGTGAGCCTGCCAGTCAGGGAGACGCCCGGGAAGGTGGGGTGACGATCCCACTCAGGAGAGTCGCTGGACACCTGTAGCCTGTGTTCGCCGTCGGCTCACCTTCGGCTCTTTACGCTGAGCTCAAGACCGGTCTTTGCTCGCGGGTTGAGTATTCCGTATTTACGAATAGAAATAACTCGTTTCGGTTTCGGTTTTAAGATCACCCCGTGGAAATGGTAATAGGGGGAGACGCCTCCTATGGTGCAAATAGCTGAGCCGACAGGAGAGCAACAGTGGGGTGATTTAAACTTGTAGAAGAAAGTGCAGACGACACGCGCCCGTGTCGCGGTGTCCTCACCCTGACCGTTCGGCCCCTGCCCTGCACGTGTCGCGGGCCGCCTCCCGTGTCGTGCTCCACCTCTGGGCTTTGTCGTGCTCTGTGTAGCAGGGACACTGTTGGCGGGCGCCCTTCTGGTCCCGTGAGGTTCGGATGTTTTCACGGGCCGGTCTAGCCTTCTCGTACAGTGGAGCGATTCTGTACACGGGGGACGTTGCTGGAAGCAAGAGTGGGAATTAAAGCAAATTTTTGAAAAAACATTTGTTAAATGTGTTAAAAAGTGATGTGTGTTACATTTACAATCTTTATTTAGTTATTTTTATCTACTTTTCATGCTGCATAAGGACTCCCAGACTAACCTGTCGAGGTAAGGAATGTAGCCAAAGGTATTTTGAGCTTTCGCATGTAAAATTTTCTGGTTTTGCTTCATTATTCTCGAGAATACATACGAAGCGTGTCTCATTTTTGAGTATATACGGTAACGGAAGTCAGAAATGACATGTTGATACCTGAGTTCTCAAGATCTGTTTCTAGTTTCTTGAGGCAGCCGCTTTTGTCCCGCCCCAGCCTCACTGGGACAGAAGTTGCGAGAGTGTGTTGCCCCCCCACCCCCCATCAGTGTGTCAGGAGCGGGGTCACTGCCGCTCTCTTCCCTCACCGTTTGGTCAGAATTTACACAGCATACAGGAATGCTCTTGCTCTAGCATAAATGATCTTTCCAGTAATGTGTTTTTAATAATGGGTGAGGGGGTACCTAGGGCTTTCCTGAGTTGGTTTTAAGTGAACTTTTATAACACATGGAAATGACCACCCCTGCTGGCCGCCCAGGTCCCCGTCGCGGGGCGGGTGTACCCATCTCCCAGCGGCTCACCCTGGAGGTCCTGCAGTCACCCCACTTTGCCCACAGCCAGGGACCGCTGACGGGAGGTGGGTTCCGGAAGGCTGGCCCCCTGCCTCGAGGCAGAAGTGACACTGAGGTGCGGGGTGACGCTGTAGGTCGGGGCTGAACTCCAGCCGACGCCACATCAGGTCCCCCTTCCCCGTCCAGCCCCCCGACTTTCTACGGGGTTTCTCCTGAGAGCAGTTCGTGTACCAGATCCCTGTCTCAGGCTCTGCCTCAGGGAGCCTGCCGTATGCGACCTCCGGCGGGGATGCGGGGAGGCGGTGAGCCCTGCGTGCCGGGACCGTCTCCGCATCGTCGGTCCACAGTCCGCTTGTCTTGTTTCTTTAAGCCCTGAGTATTTTATAACACGCATCATACGCTGTGTCCACTGGTCCACGTTCGGTGCGCCTGGCGTCCCGCCCAGGTAAGGCCCTGGAGAACCCGGAGCCCAGGGCTGCTGTCACAGCTGCTCTCGCACCTGGGCAGGGCTCTCGGCTTCTCAGGACCATGTGAGTCCCAGGTCATGTTCACATCTCCCTTGGCAGCCGTGGACTGTGGCTCTTTGCCAAGGCCCGACCATGTGCAGCATAAGACCGATTCCCCGTACGGGTTAAAATGAAACTTGGCCATAATTCAGCATGAAGAATCAGATTAGTTCATGGCAGGTTAAGAACGTGATCTGATCTCCCTTCCTCTTTAAGGTCCTGGATGCCTCGTCCCTTAGTTTCAACACCAGGTTGAAGTGGTTTGCGATCTGCTTCGTGTGCGGCATTTTCTTCTCTATCCTTGTGAGTTAAAGCTTCGTGTTGCCCGATCGCTTTTACTTTTTGTCAGACCGATGACCCTGGGTAGTGGCAGCGAGCAGCCTGTAGTCGATCGCAGTGAGTCTGTTTCCACGGGATGTATGTCGCCTGAAATAGGGGCGAGGAGATCAGGACGGGGAGGCGTTCACATTTCATGGGGTTTAGGGGCTGTGAAAATAATTTAAAAAAAAATTTTTTTTTTTTTAATGTTGATTTATTTTTGAGACAGAGAGAGACAGAGCATGAACGGGGGAGGGGCAGAGAGCGAGGGAGACACAGAATCCCAAACAGGCTCCGGGCTGTCAGCACAGAGCCCGACACGGGGTTTGAACTCACAAACTGTGACACCATGACCTGAGTTGAAGGTGGACGCTCAACCGACTGAGCCCCCCAGGCGCCCCGAAAATCTTTTTTTTTTTTAAAGAAAACCCCATGTGTGTAAAGAGCTGCAGGGTCAGGAATCGAGATGCCTTAACTACTTTGTTTAACTTGCCGTTTACGGGGCCTGTTGACCTAAGAGTGAGGTTGACTCACGTGCGCAGGGGAGGTTGTGTTACCGCTAAGTTGTGCGCACCGACCCGCAAAACAGGCAGAAGGCTCAGAGTCGATGACAAGGAAAGTTAACTGCCTTTTTAGAACTAAAAAAGTCCGCATTGGCGCATTTATACTTAAATTGCATATTATGTAATGATCGTCCGTAGCGCGTTTGTGTTTCAAGCTGTCACGGTGGTGTCATGATTTTAAAATCTGTCTTAACTCAGGGAACTGGATTACTGTGGCTTCCCGGGGGCATCAAGCTTTTCGCAGTGTTTTACACGCTCGGAAACATCGCTGCGCTGGCCAGGTACGTGTAGAAGCCGGGCTCTTCGGGTCGTTTGGGTTGCTGTTGCCATCGCAGTCTTCCTTCCCGGTGAGCACTTCGTGCTAGGGTCTGCTTCTGTAGCTGCACAGTTGATGTTCGCTCAGGAAACGTTTATCGTTCCCTGCCGTGGGCCAGCGGCGCGGCGGAGTGGGGCGGGCAGGGGGAGCCGGCATTTGGGGCACTTGCCGGGTGTTTCTCTCCGTTACCCCAGTGTGCGATCCTTGGAACTGGGTGAGTCCCTGCCCCGGGGGTGTGCCCAGTGAGGTGACCAGGCGCACTTCCCACCAGACCGTCCTCCGGAGCCCCGCTCCCTGCTTGTGAAGCCGCGTCTTAGTGAGAGAAAGGACCGGCCCTCCAGCCGACCAGCCCGAAGAGCCGGCCTTGATGGTGGCGAGCACCGGCGAGCCCAGTGGCATTTCGGATCGGGCTTTCGCACATTCCTGTCTGAGGATCTTTGGTGCATGTTTGGGTGTTTGGATGTCTGTTGAAGTAGGTGTCAGAGGCAGGAGTTAGCTTTCCCAGGTGACCTTCTGTCTCCTCCGGAACTTTCTGGATCAGAGGTAGTCACGTGAAGCTGTGTGAGCTGAGACCAAGCTCAGCCCGCTTTCCTGGGCCTGTGCCTGCAGGCCTTCCCTTCCAGGCTCCGGTCTGAGCAGAGCCCAGCTCAGCACGTGCATGTGTGGCCGCTGTCGGGGGCTTTAAACGGACCGGTGTCCGGAGGGCGTCGTTCATCGCTCTGGCCCGTCACGGGCGGAAATGAGGAAGGGTAGTGACTGAGTTGGGGCAGATTGGAAGCAGATCACCTGTGAGTTCAGGATCCCTCCGACCGCCAGTAATTTGTAAAAAGGCATTTATGTGTGTCATGGGAAACTAGATTAAAGTTTCCTTTTGGGGCGCCTGGCTGGCTCAGTCCGTAGAGCATGTGACTCTTGATCTCGGAGTCATGAGTTCACGCCCCATGTGGGGCCTAGAGCTTACTTAAATAAACAAGTCTAAAAAAAAAAAAAAAGGTTTCCTTTTAATATTAAAGAAAAATATAAGTGATTTAGTGAGAAATTTTTATTCGTAAACCAGCACGGGATGTCTTTTCTTGAAAGCATTTTTGTTTATATGGCCAGACAAATTACAGATTCATCTCTGCTCCTGTTTGTTTCGAATAGTACGTGCTTTTTAATGGGACCCATGAAGCAGCTGAAGAAAATGTTTGAAACGACAAGATTGCTTGCAACAATTATTATGCTTGTAAGTACACACTGACAGTTCAAGCCTTGGGACGTGTCTCGCGTTACTGCTCTGCAGATGGCTGCCCGCCCTTCTGTCTGTCCTGTTCTGTTTCTTCGCTGCCCGTATGTCACCCTCACGTCCTTAAGCCTGTGTGTCTGCAGGAGGTAGATGGTACAACATCGCCTCAATTGGCCGACTCGCGAAATCCCGCCTCCTGTTGCACGTGCCTGGCGTCGGGGCTCCGTGGGTTCAAAGCGGAGCTTGGAGGTGCTTGAACGCTGTTTCCAAGCCCCGCGGAGCACCTCTAACCAGATGCGTGTGCTCTCGGGGAGGTGGGGCTGGAGTACGGGTCTCCTCCGGGGCCACTGGAGTCCTCTCGGGGACGCTGGGCTCAACTGACGTAGCCGGCCGTCTGGCTTTGGCGCCTTCTTGTGTCACCGTTTGTACTCCCAACAGCGTGGCTTCTGTGGCCGGACCTGTGAGTGTGCCGGGTCCCTGTCACCGGACTGTGCACGGCTGCCAGGTCGTCACCCTGACACCTGGCGTTCTCTTTATCTGTGAACCGGGCGAGGGGCGGTTAACCGTTTTCATGCCGCACCTTTTGGGTTCTCGGCTGACGTTTTGGGGTCCCGGGCCGAGGAACTCGAGTGTCCCCGCGTGCACTGAGCCCCCGGCTCCCAGCGTGTTTGTCTGTGTCTCTGGCAGGTTCCTCTTGCCTCTTTAACGCACGTTGTGGAGCGTAAGGTCATCGTATCGGCCGGTTTGTCCTTGTAACCAGTGCTAAGCTTCTGGACGCAGCTCATTCTCAACCATAATGTGTGTCTCCTCCCACCTCGTTACCAGAGGGAACACCTGTTTTAGACTAACTTCTCGTTCGTGTCCTTTTTCACTGTCGTCATAGTTTAGTACCGTATTTCTGATTTTTCCAGTTAGAATTTCGTGTATTAGCATGTACAGCGATACATTAACACTCAACTTTGTCTGGGGTACTGGAAAGTTATCTCCTGCTGTTAGACCGTGAGAAGTTTATATTTCACTAGGATTTTTTGGAGACTGGCTTTGCGTAGAGTCTCCTGGAACCCGTCTTAGTCGTGTATAAGCATCAAGTCGAGAAGGCTGTGTAAACATTTAGAAATGTAGACCGTTTTCCAGAAGAGACCATTAAGTGTTTATATGACACAACTTCGGTGATGACTCCGGTCAGCATGTCCACCTGACTGTTCTGTGTGGTCTCATTTGCTGCTCACGTAAGATTTTGCCTGATAATGACCGTGCGCACATACGGCCACTCACGTGGCGTCTCCTCAGTGCCAGCCCCCACCTCAAGCACGTCACAGACCAATTCTGCTTCGTTCATTGCCGGAGCCCTTCAGAGCATGTGGGTAGACCGCGTCCTCATTTTCAAGAGAAGATGACTGGAGTCTGAACCCAATGACTGATTTAACACTCGGAGCGTCAAAGCCTAGGGCTCTCTGTCCGCCAGCCTCCTGCTTGTCACTGTTGCTGTCACCTGCCCCTTGGGGGACCCAGGGATGTGGAGTGGTGCTGTCATCTTCTGCATGGAAATCATTACAGTAGATTCCTTCCGTTAAGTAAAGTAGATTTAAGTAAAGTCGAATTACTGGGCGTCCCCAGTCGTACTACGCTCTCTGTTGGTGATATTCTGTTACTAGACACTGACACAAGCACGCGTAAGAACGGCTGTTGTCTGGGACTAAGAGGGTGGGTGTCATGACGAGCACGGAGTCATGTGTAGAAGGGTTGAGTCCCTCCGTTGTACACCTGAAACTAACAGAACGCTAGATGTTAATTGTACAAGAATTAGAAAAATTGAAGATCAAATTAAAAGAACAGCTGATATCACTAAACCATTCCTCAAGCATCCTTCCCGTTGATTTGATCAACGGATTGTTCACTAGGAGCTTCCAGTTCGCCTGGGAACACTGCAGTCACGGACTCGAGGGGAGGATGAACTTGGCTCGCAGTGTGGAACGCGGCTAGACTTGGCCGCGGCTCTGATCTTGTCCCGTAGTTTTATTATGCATGCAAATGATGCAGATTAGTTTATGACTTTTTTTAAGGTTTTGAAAGGACTCACATTTGCAATTTTTTCTTTCCTTTCCTATAGCTGTGTTTCATACTTACGCTGTGCGCTGCTCTTTGGGTAAGTATGTCAGCTGCACCTGCTTTCTGCTAACTGGCCCCTCACCGTCATGCTCACCCTGCTGTCCCGAAGGAGCTCAAAGTCTGGCTTCTTGAAGCCCACAGAGGTTGGGTGTCCCTAACATTGTGTATCGTGACATGAGCTTAGTGCCTACACTCACGATGAACCCCGCCATCCAACACAGGCGGCCTCCTGCTTGCCTCTGGAGCACACTGACCCGACCCTGACGGCTCCTGGGCTCCCAGGGGCTCCTGCTGGGGTCTGTCTGCTCTCGTCTGCGGTGCTCACGAGCCGGGCCATCCTCTCCCCTACGGCAGAGAGGAGGCCGCTGATGAGGGAGTGCGTTTCGAGTCACAAGATGTCAAAACTAATACGAAAGGGCAAGAAAACAAACCAAAACAAATTAGCAAAAGGGGGCGCCTGGCCGGCCTGGTCGGAAGACCGTGCGACTTGATCTGGGGGTTGTGACTTTGAGCCTCACGTTGGGTGCAGAGGTTACTTTAATTAATTAATTTTTAAGAAGATGTAAAATCGCTTAAAAAAAAAAGGCAGGCGGGCAAAAGAACTTCAATATACCTGTTACTGTTAAGGTGAACAGCTCTTCATTAGCCTGAAGTTCAGCACACTTTCCAGTGCTCCTGAGTCTTTATTCCCTTTATTTATTTGCCCCACCCCCACCCCCCATCTACTTAGGGATTTGAGGTGGTTCGTGAGCTATCAAGAAAACTACACATTTAAAAAAAAAAAAAAACAAACAGTAGCATATATGTTCTAGAAATATTCTGTGTCAAAATGGACTGAGCTTTAATTGTGTGACAATTCTCACACCTCATTTCTCAATGATGACTGAAAGAATATTCTTTAGTTTTTTTCATGTTTGTTTATTTTTGAGAGAGAGAGCGTGAGCACGAGCGGGGGTGGGGCAGAGAGGAAGACACAGAATCCAAAGCAGGCTCCAGGCTCTGAGCTGTCAGCACAGAGCCTGACTCAGGGCTCGAACCCACAAACCGTGAGATCATGACCTGAGCCGAAGTCAGAGGCTTAACCGACTGAGCCATCCGGGCGCCCCTAAAAGAATGTTCTTAAACAGTATTTGCATATCTGCATGGAACATTGAGTTTTGGCCTTGGTCTAACAGCCTATTTATTTATAGGCAGTAAGTTAAAATGAATAAAGAAGTAAGCAAAAATAGAAATGGACAAGGAATTCTAAAAATAGGCCATTTTAAAACCGAAACTGTTAATTTTACGTTATTCTAGAAATCACGATAAAATGCCGTTTTTCTTCAAAAAGTAACTCCAGGAGCAAGAGAGAAAGGAGTAAAGGGTGCACATCCCACCCAGGACAGAGATCGGATAGCTCCGTGGGGTTTTCAGGGTTGACTTTAGTAAAGGTGGCGTCGACTTGGGGAGCTGGCGGGAGAGCACTGGCGCGTGCCGCCTCGCGCGGTTACTTCGGGGACACTCCCTCGGTGCCCTGTATTCCCAGCGTCTAAATTGATACGGAGACTTTAGAAAGGAAAGACGCTTCATGGAGATTTAAATTTCGGATCTACCGAGTCTCAAATTTGTCACGGTAAAACTTAACAACGTAAATGAAGCTGTCTGCATTTTCGAAGGGGAGGAATTGAAACCTGTTTGAGGAAAATAGTTTTAAAGATTCCTAACCTGCTGTTTGTCTGTTTTTGCTGTTGTTAGTGGCACAAGAAGGGCCTGGCCTTGTTGTTCTGCATATTGCAGTTCTTGTCGATGACCTGGTAAGTCTTGCGTAGGCTGCTGAGAAACTTCAAATGCCCTAAGTCTCGATAAGCATTTTCTTATGGAGCCTTTGAGCCTGGGAACGTCTAGCCTTTCGTGTGATGGTTCGAAGCATGTGCCCTGGAGGGGACGGACCTCCTGAGAGGTCAGATGAGTGCGATTTGCAGTGTCCCGTGGGACCCACACGTTGCTCGGTGGCGACTGGGGAGGGGTGGGGTCACGCCAGTGGGGGGTGGGGTGCTGTTGCACAATGATGCCCTTCCTTCTCCTTCGTATGAGAAAGAGAAACGACAGCACGTGTAGGGAATACCAGGTGGACGCGTACAAGCGAGGCCATGTCAGGGAGAAGCCCGGGAGAATACTGGCTCTTTGCTCCGTGTTGCCCGATAGTTACAAGGGAGAATTCCCTCTGCCGAACGTGGCCCTGTAGTATCTGGCACGTCCCATCTGAATCGTCAGTGAATACAGTTGACCTTCGGCACGAGGGGCACCAACCCCCACTGTCGGAAATCTGTGTATGACCTTTGCCCCAGAACTTAACTACCAAGAGCCTACTGTTGAAGCTTTGCCAGTTTCAGAAACAGTCGATTAATATGCATTTTCTGTATGTGTCCTGTAGTGTGGTCTTACGATTATACCTATTCCTTAATTCTTTTTGGTATTCCTTGGCCGCGGGCTTCATCTGCCAGGTTTTCTCAAAATGGTGCAGATCTCCAGCCAAAAAATTTCCCGGTTGTATTTATTGGGGGAAAAAAAAATCCACATTTAAGTGGACCCAATGAGTTCAAACCCACATGGTTCCACAGAGTCAGCTGCCCATAGTTGCAAATCCCGCTTCTCGGCCTTCCCGCTGCCTGTGGTGACCTGTCCCTCCGAGTATTCGGCCTCGCCCTTCCCTCCCGGCCACATGCTCCCCCTCCTCCGGGAAGCCTCTTTAGGGTCTGGGCTGCGGCCAGTTCCCCCGCAGTGAGTGTGTGATCGGGTTGGTTGCGCCCCTCCTCACACGCCTCCGCGTTTGTCACAGATCCAGTATCTGTCAGAGGGTTTTCCTTCTTCAGAGCTGGGTTCGTGCGCTCCCTGCAGGGGTCAGGCCACCCTGCCCGGGCTCGTGGCCTTCAGCCTCTCTGACGTCGCCCCTGCGAGATCAGTCTTTCCTTGCGCCCTGTTCCCCTCCGCTGGTCGCGGCTTCGACGGGTGTTACCTGCGCTTCTCTATGCGTGGTTTCACTCTTGTTCGGGGAACCGTGGGAAGATGTAAATCCCGTGCTTTGGCCTTTTTCTGTAAGAGGTTGCACTTTGTGGCATCATCCGTACGTGATGGTTGATGTATCCCTGAAGGGGAATGCCGTTTGTTCTCGCTTTACTCTTTTGATCGAAAAGACTTAAAAGGGTGACCTTCTTACCGGAACAGGCCCAGACTGTAGCGGGCGGTCGAGTCCCACAGATGGCTCCTGAAAACACAGAGCTTCTTGTTCGGGAGGCGGGGGGCGGGGAGCAATCATTTGCCCGTTTAACAGGTTCCCGGCTGAAGCTGCTGTTACTGGTCTGGGGCTGTGTTTTGAGGGTTAGTGCACAGCATCGCGCGGCTTTGTTTGTTACGGTGTTGGAGTGTGGCCCCTCGGCACGAAGAAGAGCGGCAGGTGTCTGGATCGTCTCAGCATCTTTGAATTTTTCTTGCAGGTACAGCCTGTCGTACATCCCGTATGCAAGGTGAGACTGTTCAAATTCCATCTTGTCGTTTCTGGTCCTCTGCTGATCTTGACACAGTTACGTGAATTTTAGGATATGCACATTCAAATATGATGTAAAAAGCTGTTTTTCGTAGACTTTCTCTCCGCATGCCCCGCCCCCCATTTACTTTATTTACTTTTTAAATAAGATCAATAGAAGTTTACCGTATAAAGCAAAACCATTCAGAACATGTGTAGCAACCAGGTTGGAACCTCCTGTTTTTACCAATTAAACATTTACACTTAGGAAATTTTGACGAGAGATTCCTGATCCTTCCCTGACTGCAAATACTCGGTAAATGGGATGGACAGACACCAGTAAAACAAAATTCCACATTAAAAAAAAAAAAAAACAAAAAAACAGGAAGTTAGAAACTGAGGTCTGACACATCGGTGTTTGTTTGAAGCCAGTAGAAACATATTTATTTTATGTGTCAAGAGTAACTACCATTTTCTTGCATCTTTTTCAGAGAAATGTACTAATTTAGTTGTGGAGGGAAAAACCTAATTATAACCTTAAACCTGACCGGTTCAGAAAAGTACTCTGTTGAGGCACAACTTTGCTTCTGGGTGAAATTTGGGAACAGGTTACATATGAAAAACAGCAAACTCGTATGCCTAATGTGAACAATGAAGGAAACTGTAGAAATACGATTTTTATTCATCTCAAATGGATGATTCTTTCTGATGAGTGCCTATACGGGGTCAACCCAGGTGGGTAGGCTGTCCAGCAGGGGGACCATAGGTAGCTCGCCTGTCCTCGGGGCCGCAGCTGGGAGATGTCGTGCCGTTTCTCAGCAAGAGGACAGGTCACCTAGAAGCGATATCTACCCCTGAAAGACTGAGTTCAAAGCCATGGCCAGGCTACTAGAAAGTGCTTAACCCTCTGCCTTTGAGGGCAGCATATAGAATCTGCTCACACAGCTCTAGTCCCCTGGTGAGTGCTTTCCTTAATTTTTTATTTAGTAAGGTTTTTTTTTAAAAATCTCTACACCCAACGTGGGGCTCAAGTTCCTAACCCTGAGGTCCAAAGTCTCATGTTCTTCTGACTGAGCCAGCCAGGCTCCCTGACTGGTGCATGCTTTTAACAATCCGTATACAAATAGTAATTTTAAATGCATAAAAGCATCAAGTAATAGTTTAAACAAACTGTTTTGGAAAGAAAATGTGAAAGGTGAAGTCTTGTGAATTTTATTTTATTTTTTTTGAATTCTGAGGATTCGTCATAAACGTTTTGCTTTTTAAAATCCAGTTCATTGTTTTAAAACTTGGTTCTTTTGTTAGGTTATTTTTGGTATTTATGTTTATTTCTTTACATCAAGATTAGCATGTGTGCTGGAAAAGATTTCCTAAAATAAATGCCATTTCAGACGTTAAAACATTATTTTGAAATTTCAGTTCCTGGTTTCAAGTGATACTCAGCAGAGTTTTAGTTAGAAAATGTTTTGATGGCTTCACTGAGTTCTCTTGTAAAACGTCCTCACGTGTCTGTCTCTTGGCGGAAATGTTTTGTCCACGTTTGCTCCTGAGGCAGGTTATTATATTGTTTTCCTTTCTCCCCCCCCCCCCCCAAACCAGGGATGCAGTAATTAAATGCTGCTCTTCTCTCTTAAGTTGAAAATGAGAAATTCTTTGAAAAGATCATTGGAAGGACTGATGTTGTGTTTTTGGTGAAGTACGCCTTTCCCGATGCAGTAATCACTCCCCCTACAGCTGCCGTGACCGTCGTGACCATTTTGTGTGCTGGCGGAAAGGCCACGCTTGATTAAACTGTTAAACACTCGTAACGTGAAATTCATGTTGTGTCGTTAACATGCTCTCCCCGAAGATTAGGAGCTTTTAATCTCTGCCAACTGTAAATGATTTTTTCCCTGGTTTTTTAACCTTTTCTAAGCAGCATCTAAGATGTGAATATTTAAGACTGTGCCGCAAGCTGTTTTAAAAATGTCTGGTTTTAAAGTATCTTTTTTTTAAAGAACACCTTAAATGTGAAAGTTTTTACTTTAAGCTAAAAATTGCTTATCATATGTAATAAAATAATATATAAATCTCGACAATTTTGAAATAAATCCACACTTGGACAAAGAATATTTTCTGGATCAAATTTATAATGTTTTAGGTGGGGGGCACACTGATTGAGTTCTGGCACGACAGAGTGTTTCTGTAGAAAAATGAATGAGAGACAGTCTCTGTCCTAACAATGCTGTGAACATTTGCACAAGATCACAGGACTGTGATGGTGACAGCAGGGAAAAGGGTGTCATCCAGACCGAAAAACACACCAGAAAGTTGAGGAGGGTGGGGCGTGGGGGACGGTTCCAGAGGTGCGAGGAGTGTCCACGGGGCAAGTCGGGTAGGTGAGGGTAGGTGAGGCAGCCCCAGGAGGAAGCTGCTTTCACCCCTGCGCTGGAAGAATGGTTGGGGGTGGGTGGGTGAAGCCCAGCCCCCACTCCTGTTCTGAGGTTGTCACCCCCACCCCCACCCCACGTGGGGATCCGTGGTCAGATCCACAGGCAGCAGCGCAGGGGTCAGCAGGGGAAGGGCCAGCACAGCCCTTGGCCTTGGTGTGACGATCCTTGATAACGATGTGGGCTCAGAGTGGGTGATGGGAGAGTTAGCTCTTCAGTGGTTAACCCAGAAGACATGCCCCGGGCTTTGCAGGGGGGCGGGCACGGCGGGGGGGGGGGGGCAGGGCGGATCGGAGCTCGACTGGGGAAGGCTGGCGGTGGGGAGCGAGGCCAGGCCCAGACCCCACGCCCTAGAGGATACCGGAGGTCAGGGTGGGGAACACGGCACCAGGCGGCGGTGACGGGCTACCGCCTGACACCTCCCCCGGCCCCCCAAGAGGTCTCAGTCCCGTGGCGGTTGCGGTTACAGAGAGTCACAGGACACCGTGGGAGGGCGGAGGCGGGCAGAGGTGCGTGCAGAGCAGGGAGGGAGGGGAGGAGGGCGTGGTGTGTACCACACAGGAAGCGGGCTGTGCAGGAGGCCCGCGGAGGGGTCGGGGTGTGACGTGGAGACGTGGAGCTCAAAGAAGTGGGTTATTCTCGGTGTCGGTAGATGACGGTAGCCACAGAGAGTCCGTCTGTGTCCCCAGAAGGATCGGCCTTGAGCCGGCGGCCCCCGTTGGGGTGGCGGTACGGTGACGTGGCCCCGTTGCCGTGTCCGCGCACAGGGTCCCAGGACGGAACACAGAACTTCGGGCGACATTCCTGCTGTGGAGGTGCGGGCTCAGCCTCGGGACGGAGCAGAAGCCCGGTCGGTCCGCCCACCGAGATGGCGCGGGCGCTGCCTCGCCTGGAGCTGCCGGGCTTCCCGGGTGGCCCTGCGTCCCAGTCCAGGCGGCGGAGGTGGCGGGCGTCGCCCGGGCACGTGCGGGTGGGGGGCGGGGTGGTGGACAAGGACCGGGCGAGGTGAGGTGCATCTTAACTTCCTCGCTCGCTGGACAGGACCCGCCCCGCGGATGACAGCCTGGCCCTGCAGGGGGAGGGGGGACACCTGCGGGGTGCCACAGCCCGCAGGGTGAGTGGGACGAGGCAGGGCCCTGGCTGGGGGGAGGGTGGGTGAAAGGTACGTGGGAGTCTTCTTATGACCCCAGAGAGTGCAGGTCAGGGTGTGTAGGCGGGGCCCCGTCCGTGGGAGGGTCACCCCGGTGCCCCCCGTCGCCCCTCCTGTTCTCAGGGCGCATGTCCCCCTGGCTCCGCAACCGCTGGCTGGTCCCCCCGCCCCCCCCCCCCCCCCCCGCTTTCCCGCGGCAGGCATGTGTCGGGCCAGCGCCTCCGCCTCCCTGAGAGCAGATCGGCCTGGCAGGTGCAGTGGCTGTTGGCCCCGCATACGGGTCCCCAAACATTAAAATCGACGGGCGTAAGCAGCGAAGGGCCTTCTGGCTGAACCGAGGAGGGGCACGAGCCGGCGTGGGTCATCCTGGCAGGGATTGTCCGCAGCTCGGTCACCGCAGAGAGCTGGGGGGGGGGGGGCCTCCACGTCCGCATGGCCCTGAGCGCCCAGCCGGGTCCTCCCCTCTGGGACCCCCACCCCGCTGCCACCTGAAGATACTTTATTTGCTTGATAGAAGACAGTTTATTTGCTTGATAGGACGCGCAGGGGCAGAGCCTGCCCGAGACACCGGCGTGCACACTGAGGGAAGGCCGCTCTTAACACACTTCCCTGCGCGACCTTGCACGTCACCGCGCCCCACCTGACGGCTCCCGGAGCACGAGTCCGCGGGAGCTCGGGCCCGCGCTGCTGCAGCCCGGGGCTGTGCGTGCTGCTCACGTCACGGCCGCAGTGACAGGGCTGGGGGGTTGGGTTGGGTCACCTGCGTGCGACGGTGACCACCGGGATCCTTCGGGGACCTTGGCAAAGGGCTGTCCCCAGAGGGCAAGGCAAAGCAAACGGTTCCGTGAGTCTCCAACTATTCCGTCACCTCTCGGTGTGTGAACCAGCCTGCGGGGTGTCCGCGGTCCTCTGAAATGCCACTGCGCATCTCTGCAAGGCCGAGCGCGGCAAGGAAAAGGTGCGGCGTGAACTTCAGGCGTATCGTTTTGAGGGAAGCCGGTGTCTTTTCTCCCCACACCGTCCTGTTCTGATTCGCTTCGGGCTTTGCCAGGCTGTTGCAAGAAAGAGCCACGTGTGACGTCTCGCTTTCAAAGCAGCTCACCTCCTAGCCACCATTGTGGCTCGCCGTCCCGAGCGGCGGGTTCCTGGTGCAACACGGCAGGCAGTGTGGCGATCCTCAAGGTGGGGTCCGGGACACCCTGCCGGGGCCCGCTTTGGCGCTAATCCCAAGACCCTGTGCTTCCACTCGTGCTACCATGAACGCACGTCGGAGTCATGGGGCTGCGGACGTGTGATCACACGAGAACCCGGCAGCACGGAGCCCACCCCTCACCTCTGATTTGTTGGTTTTAGCAAATACCGTTATATTTCATTAAAAACATGTTAACGTGATGGGTGTATTGTTCGTTTTTCAGTTTTATTTTTTTACTCATCTCTACACCCGATGTGGGGCTTGAACTCACAACCGCGAGATCGAGAGCCATGTGTTCTTCTGACTGAGGCAGCCGGGCGCCCCAACGTAATGGGTGTATTGTTAATGTCACGAGTTTGTTGTCATTTTTAGATGTGTAAATACACGTTTTTTAAGTCACTTGGAATTTCTACTGACGTTAACATCCAGAGAGGCCGTAAAAACAGAAGCGGGTCCTAGGAGTGTCAGGGAGGCGTCGAGGCCCCACGGCAGCGAGGGGAGAGGGCTCTGGGGCCTCCCTGACCCGGCAGGTCTCCTTGTGGCTGGTCGTGAAGCTCCTGGGGAAATCTTGGTTGGTCGTCCGTAAAACACGGGTCCTTCCGGTTCTCCTAAAGCTCATGAGGTTTGAGTGAAGCAAAATCCAGACAAAGTGGATCATTATCTTAGCGTTGGGGGAAAGGACTCTAAAGCCAACAGTGTCTGAACAGGTTCCTGAATGTTTTCTACCCCCAGACCCTCTCACGGTAACAGACCACTGTGAGAAGAAGGAATGGAGGTATTTCTGGTTATCGACCAAGTTGTCTGTGTCTCAGGGGTCCACGAGGATTGTAACAGCCAGAAGGAGACCTCTTGCGGTTTAAAATTCAGACTCCGTGTTGGTTCTGGCTGTTGGACGATTTACCGCTCCCTCGCGTGAAGTCATTTGAGTCAAAACACGGGAACAAAGCACAGCATGTGGGAAGAAGGTGTGATTTGGCAAAGCAGGGCATCGATCTCTTTGCCTTTGGACATTTTTCTGAACGTGCGCTGAAGTCGTCATACCGAGGTAAACCCGAGACACTGATGAGCTCGTGAGAAAAAGGAACTTTCTTAAAATAGCGACTGGTTTCCGGGCGCCATGGTGTGATTGCCGGCGCTGCCTCAATCAGCAGCGTCCGTGGGGATGAGCTGGTGAGCGCAGTGTGTCTGTACTCAGGATGTGGGGGGATCCCTGTGGGACCCCAGCCTCCCACAGAGCAGGCTCAGCGCCCCGCAGGCTGCGCGGTTTTCCCTTCCCTTCAAACCTGCGCAGCACTTGGGCTGATTTTAGTGGGGTCTGGATATTGTCTTGCTTCTTTATTTTGGTGATTTAAATATTTTCCGCATACGTCTTTGTTCTGGAAACAGTTTCAAGGGTTGTCATAACAAAAAGTCTGCGTTCCTACACTTAACTCTGATACAACAGTGGGAGAAAAAATTACCATGAATTCTCCAATGGTGGACCACACCGTGTTCGCGTTTGTTCAGAATCCGAAAATCAAACAAATGTCACGGCATCGTCTGGTGACAGGTGACAGCGACGCTCGTGAGCGCAGCATCCCCCACAGACGGGTCGAATCGCTGTGCTGTGCACCTCACGCTGATGTGACAGTGGGCCAAGTGTAATGTTTCAAAAAGGAGCATCGACGTAATTGGAAAGTGAGACAGCACAGGCAAAAACTACGGACAGTTCTGAGTACGTATACGGGCTTTTGC
>NW_026057580.1:116632141-116708613 GCF_023721935.1 Panthera uncia | reverse complement strand
AAAAAAAAAAATTTAAACAAACACTTCACAACTCGTTACTACTTAGTTTTCCCTGGAGACTAAGGTTTCCAAGAATTAAAATTCTGCTAAGTGTAGGGAAGCCTGGTGGAAATGATAAGGAAAGTAGGAGATAAGTAAGAAAGGTATAAGAAATGAGAATACATTTCTGTTGAGGTAAAAGGAAGTAGTTTTGTCCTAACCTGAGACCGGTTATCTAGAGAGAAGGCTTAGAACAGAATCTGAATGCAAAAGAAAGTTCTAGAAGTCTTGCAAAGGGAAAGCGTTAGAAAGGAATTTTACGTGTGCTCAGGACTAAGATTGAAATGAATGGATTTCAAAAAGTCTACTGGTAGAGGCTTTTCTCTCGGTTCAAAAGACAAAGTGTTCTTGGACTGTTGGTTTGCACTTGATAAGAAATTATAAACAAAGCCTTTCTCTTTCCTTTGCCCGGAAAACCAAAGTTTCTATGTTTTGTCTTTATTGGATGTTTGGTTCCTAAAGAGAACTAAAATTTCTCAGTGTTAAAGGAGCTGAGGTTTTTTTCTTAGCGTATTTATTTCGTTATTTAGAAGGCGTGCGTAGGAGGGGTGAGAGAGAGGGAGGGAGAGAATCCCAAGCAGACTCCGCGCTGTCAGCACAGAGCCCAGCGCGGGGCTCGATCCCCTGAACCGTGAGATCATGACCTGAGCCGAAATCACGAGTTGGAGGCTTAACCGTCGGAGCCGCCCGGGCGCCCCTAAAGGAGTCAAGTTTTACGCACAACTATGTAACCCTATGTAGTTGCCTTTGGAGTCTCTTTTGCTACGTTGGTTAAACAAATGATTAAGTTTTAAGTTTTGCAATGAGCTGTAATCCTCGTTTGGCATGCACTTTATAACTTTCTGAGGTTTTACTTATTTATTTAAAGAAAGGCAGCCTGCCACCGTCAGGCTGGGGTCCTGGAAGCCTGACTACCCTACGTTCTCCCCCAAACGGACATCGAGGGCGTGTTTGGAGGTCTAGCAGGGGGCGCAGCTAGTATACCCTTGACCGAAGAACAGTCCTCCTCTCTCGGGGAAGGAAGATCATCTTCTTCCACCGAGAGAACGCCCACCAGTTCAGCCAAATGAACCCTGGTGATCAATGTGGTGACAGATGTCACAGCCAGATTGCCATCGCCTCCTTTGTTTTGTGTTTTTTTTTAAAAAAACAAAATTCCCAAGATTCAGATTCTAAATGAAATCTTTTTGACTCATTGGGCTTGCTTATTTGGTATGTTAAAGGACATGGGAAGCATTGTCAACCAGGCGATGATAGTGTAATGCCTGAAGTTCCAAAACCTCCCACAAAAGACCACCAGAGTCGTAAGTCAAAGCCAAGCGGCAAGGGTCGTTTATTGCAGGTTCGAACCTGGTCCTCTGCGCACTCGTCGCCGGTGACACAAGAGGCCACGAATAGGGTTGGTATAGCGTTTTTATAGACAGAGACAAATAGCACAGGGGAGGTTTTTTACTTGTGGCGGGAGGAAGAAAGGGGGAAGGGGGTAGGTGAGGAATGTGCTAAGCAGGCAGGTTTACAGAAGCGAGAAATGCCGGTTAGTTTGTATACAATCACTCATTCCATTACATATCAGACTACATTTAGGAAGTTTTACAGCGCATTCTACAGCGGGTTACAATCAGGAAAGGTCTCACAATGCTCATAGCAAACAGCAAGCAAAACAGACTTCTCAGCAATTGTATTTCTTATCAAAGATCCATAATAAGCAGAAAAGAGAACCTAGCTTTAAACTAAGGCAGGGCTGTCATTTGGATTCAAAGATGTTCCTTTCAATAGACCTTGGGTTTGATTGCATGGGTAAACTTCATCACTGTTTTAGGAATTAGGTGAAGTTGCTAACGTGTTAGTATGGCTGGTATAAGGCCACCACTTGAATTATGGAAATGCCATGTGTCACAGAAATAACCCGATTTCCTTGTCATCTGCATTAGAATGAGCTCTCGTCAGATCTTTAGCTGGGGCTATTTTTTAGGGTTTTTTTTTTGTCATTTATAGTTATTGTTTGTTATAGTTATTGTTTTGGGATCTTCAACGAAGATCCCAAACGAAGCTGAAAGTTTCCAGAATTTATGAAAAAACTGCATTCAAACAGAACAAGAATTATTAGTAACATGAGGCTGAATGGATTGAGGAAGATGATGGTAGTTTTTATGACTCGTGCTTGAAATATTGCTGGTTTTCTAATGTTTTCTCTTCCAAATTCAAGGAAACGTTCTCTTACCTATGACTTACAGAAATACAATCAATTATTCTTTTGTGAACAAATTGAAGCATTTAATTTTTCTCCCTACCTGAGCCGCCTGAAATTCAGAAACTCTCAGGAAGTATTCTTTCTTTCATGGTGACTATAGTTACCTATGTAAGTTCAAGAAGAATCTGTTCTCCTTGTCACGGGACACCATTGGGAACATTGGTTACTTTACCAAGGCTTTGACTGGAATGTCATATTTGAGAGTGACATTCATAGACTCACATATGACCAGCTTTAGGGAACTAAGGTTGACTTTACAAAGCATGGAACCAATAAAGCCCCTTGGAAACGTTGGCCTGATACCTGGCTTCCAGGGTTTCTAGCAACTTTACCAGGTGAGTAAAGAGCGTCACTTCCTGGCAGGTGCTGGAACCTCAGGATATTTGGGGACCTCAAGAACAGGAATTTGCCCAAATTTACAGGTATTGCAGGCAAGTGTGATGGCAAGCATTTGACTTGGCTTTTGGCCTCAAGAATCTATTAAAAGTTCAATCCGGAGATTCCTTATGAAGAGTTCCAGCAAAACGAGTTTTAAAGAATCTACATGGTCAATCACTGTTCTTGCTGAGCTTATATAAATAATTAGGCCAAGTTTGTTAAAACTGGACTTGTTTTCAAATGAATTAATCTGAATTTGGCTATCGTTGGAAGTGAGAGTGGTTATTATGGTTTAATAACACACTTCCGGGGATGTGAAATTCTCGTTCTGATTAACTCTCTTTGAATGTTGTTTCCCTAAGCTAGACAACTCGATGTCAACTTCAGGGAAATGGACACAGTAGGTCACGTATAGACAGTCTTTGTGCTTGTTGCTCTGTGGGGACAGTAACAGCTCCCACGGGCATGTGATTACGTGACCAGCTAAACGATAGGATGGACTCCCAGCCATTGTGGAACTCAATTCTCACCTTGACCATCGATGCGGCCACGATGACAAAATCGCTTAAAAGCCCGAGCGAACCTCACTCCACCGGGTTGACAGTGGACTTGTGGAGACAGTAGGTGGTCCCACTTTCCTTATGGTTGGATTGGATGATGCCCTTGGGGACACCCATATGCCCAGACGTCTTCTCCCACTTGCCAGAAATTCCTCATAATTGGGATATTGTTAAGAGTAGACGTCAAACGAAAAGAGCTTCTTGGTGGTTTGATCTCTTAGCCATATTCATCGAAGGAACTACCTCTGTTATGTCAAATTGCAAGCAGAGGCTTTACCCTAGGATCCAGTGGCCACCTGTAACCAAATCCACCATGCAGCCACCCACAAATTTGAAAGGTGGCTCTCCAAAACCAAATGGCCCTTGGTATGCCGACTGTGGTTGAAGGAGGCCCATTTTCATGCTCTCATTAAAACAGAGTGCCGTCTATGTCCAAATTACCGGAAAGATATAACAGAAGTCCTGAAAAATTCACGTAAACCTATCACATCCATAGACGCCCTCTCCGTAAATTCTTTTAGCAGCTGGCTACATTCCACTCCTTCCAAGAGGAAATCGAACGCAGTAAGCATGGCTGTGTTTCTCATTCCCCTTCTCTTTGGTTGGTGTTTGACTTTTTATATCTGTCGAGCAGGAACCCATGCCATCGGTAATGGCCTGGAGATGCCCTTACTGTCCCCCTCACAGCAAACGCAGGAAACGAGATTCTCCCACTCTGTAACAACTTCCGCTCCAAAATCCCTACGCGTCCTGATCAGCAGGAAGTAGCTACAGAAGACAGACCTTTGCCCTTAATCCCATAGTTACAGAATAGTGAGATCAACAGTGGGGATTGATAGCAGCCCTGCGTCTGGTCTTAAGGGTTACCTTGCTTCAAGGGAACACACTCCTCGCTTGCTGATTTACGGCCCTTGATCCGTAACAACTCATTTACTTTCTTTGGGATTTGCAGACCGTTGGCCTTGGGGAATGAAGGACCAGAACATCCCCAGGCCCCAGAGGCCAGCGGGTCCACTTGAATCTGTGTTGGCCTTCTGATCAGCCTGGCGATCTGTTAGCAAAAAATGTTTTTCTTCTTTAAGGTCATGCACATGACTTTGCTGATATCCCTTTGTGTATCCGTAGACCTCGAGCTCCTTTTCGGAAAGAACAGAGCACTCCTGCACAACCCTTGGGCACCGAGAAACCAGACCTCCTTGCACAACCCGCCCAACCTACCCACCCCCCCCTCCCCCCGCCCCGCCAAGCCCTGCCCCAGGCACCAAGGAACTAGACATTGCACAACCTCGGAGCACCGAGATAACTCTGTAGCTGACATCAGTCTGCACGTAGTCAAGAAATGTCACAGACCACTGCCCTCCCCGAACTGATTAAACCCCTCTAAAAATCTCTGGGCCAGGCAGAAAACGGGGAGTTGGTCTTAGGACGAGAGTCTGCCTTCTCCCCAGGGGGCCGGCCTCCAGAGTAAAGCTCATATTCCTTTCCTGTCGACACTCGTCTCTTGAGTGGTGGCCTTTCAGAGTGATGGGCAGCCCAGCTTGGGTTTCGGTGACACTTGGCTGGAGTAGACACATTAAGGGCAAAAGGAAGGGACTCCAGTTGCGTTTCCTTATCACCGGGTGGTGGTGCCCTCTCGGGGATCGGACTCACTCACAGCTCCCCCTCCCAGGGATGCCCAGGCTACCCTCTCAGTGCCAGGATCCAGGCCCATGAAAGCACCTATGGGAGGGAATGGTGTGACTTAGTGGAACAATAAACACAGAAAATGACTCCTGGGGCGCCTGGGGGGCTCAGTCAGTTAAGCGTCCAACCTCGGCTCGGATCACTATCTCACGGTTTGTGAGCCCCTGTCAGGCTCTGTGCTGGGCAGGGAGCCTGCTTGGGATTCTCTTTCTCCCTCTCTCTCTGCCCACTCCCCGCTCTCTCTCGTTCTCTCTCTCTCTCTCTCTCTCTCTCAAAATAAGTAGATGAACTCTAAAAAATAGACAAGAAAAATTACAAGTGTTCGTGAGGATATAGAGAAAGGCAAACCCTCACATATTGCTGCTGGGAAAGTGAAATGGTTCAGCAATGTGGAGAACAGATTGGTGGCTCCTCAAATGTTAAACATAGACTTACCGATACCCGACAATTCCGCCCCTAGGTAAATACCCCTCAAAACGGAAAACAGGTACGTAACCTACTAGATGTACGCGCACACTTACAGCAGCCCTATCACAGCGGCCAAGAGATGGAAACAACCCAACCGTCCATCAGTGGATGAATGAACACACAGATTGTGATCCAAACATACAATAACATATCAGCCATCAAAAAAAATGAAGTTCTGATCCCTGCGACCATGCGGATGAAGTTCAGAATCGTTGCATCGCGTGAAAGAAGCTGGACACAAAATGCCACGTATCTTATGATGAACTTTATTTAAAATATCCAAAATAGGTAAATTGGCAGACAGGATGCAGACTGCTGGCTGGCAGGGCCAGGGGAGGGACATATGGGGGCCACTGATTAATAGGGATGGGGTTGCCTTTTGAGGTGATGGAAACGTTTTAGAACTAGGCTGAGGTGTATAACATGATAAATATTCTAATGTCCCTGAACTAGGCACCTTAAAACCGTTAATCTGAGGGGCGCCTGCGTGGCTCAGTCTGTTAAGCGTCCGACTTCAGCTCAGGTCATGATCTCACGTGAGTTTGAGCCCCGCATCGGGTTCACTGCTCTCAGCACAGAGCCTGCTTCGGATCCCCTGTCTCCCTCTCTCTCCATCTCTCCCCGGATTCCATGCTTGCTCTCTCTCTCTCTCTCTGTCTCAAAAATAAATAAACATAAAAACGTTAAAGATAAAATAGAGCAAAAAAAATTACACGGCAAGGGCCAACACGCAATGCCCTACCCCCCACGCCCCCCCAAGCACAGGTGGCTGTCTGGTAGCTCATGAAGGACAGTGACCGGGGACGCTGGCACAGGGCGCTGGCTCCTGTTGTGACAACTGGCTGGAGACGTGCGGGGCCTGGCCCGCCAGGACCAGGGACCCCACCAGTTGTATTGGCGTCAGAGCTCCGGGCTCGGGGAGGGCGGCAGGGGGCATCGAGGCTGGGTCGGTGGGCGAGGAGAGACACAGAGAGCAGAGGAGGGAGGACCAGCCCCCTGGGAGGCCACCCAGGAAGGACCCGGCCAGAGTGCTTCTCTAGGGACTTAGCAGAGATTAAAATCGCCTGGCAGGCCTGCGAGGCCACTTTATTCAAAATACCACCCAGGGGGGAAAACAAACATCACATTGTTTGGTGGCTTGTGGATTTTTTTTCTGTTTCTTTTGCAAGTGCAAAGCTAGAGGGAGCACAGACTAGTGAGCCCTTCCAGTTGTCATGAAAAGGACTCAGAAGAGAGGAGATTTCTCACATTCTTAAATACGCTTGGTGATAATGTGTAGTTTTTGTCATTAAAATGGCCTTTAAGTGGCAGTACCATTAAATGATTTTTTTTTTCCTTCTCGCCCCAGTTCAGAGCTCTTCCGCTCTTCCTCTTTGGCCCTGGCTGCCCCGGGAGACTTAAAAACAAAACAGTGAAAACACAACTCTGCCTTCAGAATCCCCGACTAAAACCTTTCTTCCTGCAACTCCCCCCCCCCCACCCCCATGGACCAGATATTTAAATGTATCTCCAGCGAAGCAACTTAAAATCCATGCAAATTTTGTGTCTTTCCTCCTCATCATTTACAGAGGAGAAACCTTGCCAATTTGGGTCTTCTGTGTAATTGGGGGGAATGGAAGGAGTTCGGAGAGATGTTAATTCCTGACATGAAAATCCCGGGAGGCTGCTGTCTGGCTTTTGGTAACATGAACCGTCTCCAACACTGGGGAACAGCACCCCGCACGTTACTGAACCAGACAGAGCCGAGTTGCCTCCAGCGGGTTCCGGGTGTGGACCGGATGAGCCCTTAAGAGTCTGTACCGGAGTTGGTGGGGGGGGGGGGGGGGGGCTCAGTTGGTTGAGCGTCCGACTTCCGCTCAGGTCACGATCTCACAGTCCGTGAGTTCAAGCCCCGCGTCGGGCTCTGTGCTGACAGCTCAGAGCCGGGAGCTGCTTCGGATTCGGTGTCTCCCTCTCTCTCTGCCCCTCCCCCGCTTGTGCATGTTGCCTTTCTCTCTCTCACTCTCTCTCTCTCTCTCTCTCAAAAATAAATAAGTAAACATAAAAAACAATCAGGGTGAGGGCACCGTCCTGACCAAGTAACTCAGGACGTCCAGGAATGGATGAGGCCCCTGACTTAGGCGTTTTGGTGACACTCCCTGGGGACCGTCACGTGCAGCCAGAGTCCACAGCCGGTGCCCCACTCTGCTCCAAGCCCTGCTCCACGTGGGCAGCAGCACCGGCCCTGCCCCAAACCTGCCACATCAAAGTCCCCGCTGAGGGGTCAGGAACGTGTGCCCCCAGCGCCCCAGGGGGCCGTGCGCATTGAGTCCCATCAACGCCAGGGCACCTCTGGCACAAGGAACAGGATGATGTCGCCTTTGTAAAGCTCCTCGGCACCCACAGAACGGGCTGTTCCTTAGTGAGAGGGTTTCGAGACCCTGCCGGGGTCCCCCGTTGTCCCTGGCCCCCAGCTGTGCTGAGCCACAGTACCGCGGACGTCCAGCCGTCAGGGGTTCCCCGGCAGCACTCGCGGACCCCCGTTTGGGAATGCCCTAGAGCGTCTTGTTTCCTTGTCGCTCGCAGAGAGGGGGGCGCGGCCGTGCTGGGAGGCTGGGACTGGGCAGCCGGCCAGACTCACTGGCCAGCTGAGAGCCGCAGTCTCACGCCAGACCCAGAGCCGACAGGCCTCCGTGGCAGATCCAAACACTGACGCGCGTCATGGGCCTCTGGGGTTCCTCTCAACGAAGCAAAGCTTTGAACGCCCCGCTCTCCCCCTCCTCCCCCGAGTTGTCACCCTCAAGGGCGATGTCTGGCCTCTGAGTGCAAGGCCGCTCAGGGCCCGCTTCCCCGAGGGGGCCGGAGACCTTCCAGCAATGTTCCCGATGGCACTCACAGTCGTGCCCCATGGGCGCGTGTGAATCCTTGGAAAGGCCGACAACCCGCGTCTTCAGCTCTGCCGGTGAGTCAGGACACGGTGAGGGCTGGTCCGGCCGCCTGGCCCTCCACTCACACACCTGTGAGGCCGTGCCCTGGACGGGGTCACCGACGTAAGGGAAGCATGTCTGCTTCCGGCCCTCCTTTCCCACCGCAGGAGGCGGGTACGGGCAGGTGCTCTGTTCCAGGGACAGCCAGCCCCGGCCGGCAGGTGCCGAGAACCCGCTCTCCGATGGCTCATTTCTACTCGGAAGGTAAAAGCCACCAGCACGTAGGAGCGGGTGCCCTGCCCACACGGCCCTCACCCCCCGCGACCCCCCACCCGGCTGCGGGCCACCTCCTGGCCCCTTCCGCACGCGCACCCCTGGGCCCGCCTGGCGCACTCAAGCTCGGGGTCGCGTCCCCTACACCCTCACTTCCCCCTGTCTGGTTCTACCTCCTCGTCCTCAGTCCAGGCGAGTTGGGCTTCTTCCTGGCTGCGCTCCCGACGCTGTTGTCCCTCTGTTGTGTGACTTCCCAGGCTGCGATTTATCAGCATTCCAACCCAATTCCCCCGTGGGAGAGCCCGGGGCCCAGGCCGACCCCGCTGGCTGGGGGACGAACCCCACCTCTGCGGCCCCGCTGTCTCTTGGCCATCACCGGGCACAAGGTTTCCACTTCCTCTCTTTCCCACATCACAACACTGGCCAAAATGCAGCACACAAGGTTTGCCTTCTGGTGCCCTAGCCTGGCTCTTAACGGGTTCCGGAGGAATACGTCTTCAAACAGCAACGGCAAAGAGAATTCAACCTCTCTTCCCCAGGTGGAGGGTGTCAGCTAGTGTGACACCGTCCCTGCCCGCTGGTGGCTTGCATTTCAGCTCCGGCCACACTTCCTCCCGGGGTCTGTCCACGCGGGGCCTCAGGGCGCAGGGACAAGCTCTCCGGAGAAACCTCACGATGGTTCGGGCACCTGCTGGCCCAGCCCCCACCTGCCGCCAGAGGGTGGGGGCACTTCCTGTGGGACACCGGGTAGGACAGACCGTGAACGCTGGGAATAACCACAGCGGGAACAGCAGAATACAGTAAAGGAAGGACCGTCTCCACCGCCGTGGGCTTCGCCCATCTCCGGCCCTCCGTGGGAAGCGTTTGTCCCTCTAGCGATGGTTATGTGAGACGTGACGCACTGACCCGACCGATTTTTCACAAACTATTCCTTCCATAGCTCGGCCAATTATTCTATAGATTTTCTTTGCTTCTCAAATTATCTGCGGTTGAGGATCGTGGTTTTTGTGGCATCACACTTTCAATGAAGTAAAACAGACATCCAAAAGACAAACCGACCTTCTCAATGATTCGGCTCAACAGATATTAAACGACTCTGTTCGCTTGTCCGTGAAAGTCGGAAACCCTGACTGTCCAGCCCTGTCCTCATGTCCTTGTGCTCACTCGGAGCGCCGTGGTCCGAAGACAGGTGTGCCCGCCAGCGGGCGTCTCTGTGTTTGCACATGTATGTAATGTGTAGAACCTTCTACACACGCCTTTTTACAAGTAGGAGGCTCGGCTCGTATCCTGACACGCCCGCCGAAGGGATGATTTGACCCAAGTTGCTCGCTTGCGCAGCACGTGTTTGCGTTGAACCTTCTGTCCGGGCTTTGCTTTATTTCTATCCCTAAACCCACTTGACTTGTCGTTCTCCTTTGTTGTTTCCAATCAGGATGACTCATTTTTTGTAGCGCCCGCCCGGGCTCGCTGGCTTGCCAGGAGAGATTTGCATGTGTGTGACAAGTGTGGGCTTGTCTGTTTTGGTCCCGGAGCTGGGTAGTGAGCGGGACGCCGTTCGCCATTCATGACTTCATCTCCCTTCTTTCTGTCAGCTTTGGAAGATATCCAGTTAGCTCCACAAAGGCCCTGTGGTAGCCTTTTCCGCCCACACACGTCCTGCCCCGTGCATGGCACTCCGCTGTCCTCTGAAAAGGGGAGGGCCATCTTGCCGTTCAGCTGGAACATTCAGGGTCCCCTGGCTTTATGTGCCCAACGCCGTCTTTGCTGTCCTTCTTACTCCCCATATTTGGTCAACAAAATTGGGGGGGGAGTCCTTTCTAATGCCAGACATACTAAGTGGTGGAGATCGAGCCCGTTAGACTCTTGAATAAGTTAAGCTAAAAAAAAAAACAAAAACGAACAAAAAACCCACAACTGATTCGAAGAAGCCTGGAAAGCTGCTAGGAGTCTAGAGAGTGTGGCGTGGGAAGGTAAGCAGGTGCGGCCAAAGTCACAACGGGGCGTCCCCCGACGCCATCACTACCGCGGTCCCACCCCGTCGAGGCCGCCGCATGCTCTGAGTATCCCCCCCCCCGCCAGCCCCAGAAATCATATCCAAGCAGAAGCTTCCCACGGGGCAAGCGTGGGGCCCGAGCAGGTTGAAAGCTGCCAAAGGTGCAGGGTTCGGATGGGGGGTGGCCGTGCGGGACCAGAGCACACGAGTGTGCAAAGCTGCACGCTCCTGGGACCCTCTGGCGTCTCCTCTCTGCGGGGCACCACAGTGGGAAGTTAGGAGGGCCGGTCACAAGGGGCTTTGTGGGTCCCGGATGGACTCGGGGCCTCATCCTGCCCCAGGGCCCCTCATTGTCCAGCACACTGACCCCAGAGGCTGGAGGGGCCCTGCTGTGGCAGGGGTGGGGCTGCCCTGGGCCCCGAGGGGTGTGGGCAGCATCCCCGGGCTCCACCCACAAGCTCCCTGGCACACGCCCCTCCCCCAGTTATCCCCAAATCAAAACCGTCTGGGGGCTTCTCACCAGGCCCTTCCCACTTCCCTCCCTCAGCCCCCTTCCCACATCGGGCACCGGGCGTTTGGTTCAACTGTCGACTCCTCAGCCCCTCTTGGAACGGCTGAAGCCAAACCTCTGGCCCGGGAGGCTGCACCGCCTCTTGAACGATCCTTCCGGAAGCTTCTCACACACAGGGAGGCCTGGCTGCCTCCGGAGGGTTTGCCGGGACGGAGAGGGACTAGATCTGGCTTTCAGAGGCGCGGCCCGGCCGGTGGAGGTGAGGGAGCAGGGGGACAGGCCGAGGGCTGGGGCGGCAGGTGGCGCGCACGTGGGGCCGCGGCTTGGCACGGCCACCACCGGCGGGTGGGGCTCGCGGGCCTGGGGACGGGCCGTCGATGCGGGGGGACGCGTCAGAGCCCCCCTGCCTCTCGGATTTGGAGGACGGCGTGACGTTGCTCAAGATGTACGGGGGGAGGTGAGTCTCGGGAGAGGCGAATGGGCGGATTTGAGGCCCTGGGATTTCAGGGGCTGCTGGGGACTCTTGTTGGGTGTGATGTGGAGTCGGGACAGAGGTCAGGGCGAGGGGAGGGGCGCTGAGCCATCAGCGTCCTGGGACAGCTTCGGAAGGAGTGGCCGAGGCCCCCAAGGACAATGCAGAAGAACAGAAAGCCGGCTTGTGAGAAGTAGGCGGTGAGAGAGGGGGAGGGGAGCGGCCAGCGGCTGGGGGGACCACGGCCCCGGCCCCGCAGTGGCAGCGCGATTACACCCTGCAGGTGAGCAGTGGCCCCCCCAGGAGTGGTTTCCTCGGAATTGGGATGATGGAGATCAGCTCACGGTGGCCACACGGCAATGAGGACAAACGCCACCTTTAGAGAGAACAGGGCGGGTGACAGGTGGGGACCTGCGGAGGCGAAGGGGGTTCTGTGTGTCCTACAGCTTTCTGGGGCACCCTTGCCGGGCAGTGAGCCGCATAAACCCATCTACTCCAGTAAGTCTGGGCTCTGTATGCACCTGTGAAGCCGTCCCCACATGCAAAACGCCTGACATGCCCAACACCCCCCAATTTCCTTGTGCCCCTTTGGGAATTTTCCCCTGCCCTCTTCTGGCTCTCTCCCCTCATCGTTCCAAAGCAACCGCTGAGACATTAGTTGGCATTTTCTAGAACTCTCTCTTTTTTTTTAGTTTATTTATTTATTGAGAGAGAGAGAGACAGAGAGAATGAGCAGGGGAGGGGCAGGGAGAGAGACAGAGACAGAGAATCCCAAGCAGGCTCAGTCGTCAGCACAGAGCCCGACACGGGGCTTGATCTCATGAACCCGGAGATCGTGACCTGAGCCAAATCAAGTGTCGGACGCTTAACCCACTGAGTCACCCACGTGCCCCTGTCTTTTTCTAGAATTCTACGCAAGCGACTTTTCCACTAGGCAGGCTTTGGTCTGTTCTTTTTCCTCTCCGAGGACCAGCCTTGTGCAGGTGCGGCGTGAATCCCTTCTATCGCGGAGCAGCGTTCCTTCAGACGGCCCCCCTACCCTTGGGTTCCCCGTTCCCAACTCAGTAGGCCTTGGGGTTCCTTCCAGTTTTGGGGTCGTCACAGCTGAGGCTGCTGTAAACACGCCTGTGCACGCCTTTCTGTGACGCGCACATCCTTTCTTTTGGGTAAAGGCTTAGGGGTGGAAAGGGGGCTCTTGGGCAAATGTATGTTTATCCGGTTAAGAAGCCGCGAGACCGGCTTCCGAAGGGGTCGCGCTGACTTACACCCCCACCGCCGGTAGATGCGAGTTTGGGTTTCTCCCCATCCCGGCCCAGGCTCTGTGTGGTCACCTGTAGAATTGTAGGCCTCCTCGCAGGCCCGAGGGAGCATCTCGCCGGGGTTTTGATTTTCTTCCCTCCGACGACCGGTGCCGCTGAGTGCCATCTGTCCCTAGACCCGCTCTGGGGGAGCGTCCGTTCCCGTGTTTGCCCATTTCGAAGATAGGTTGCTTCCTAATTATCATCCTCATTCTAGTCTAAAAGGGTCCCTTGAACTTACCGAGGCTGGGGTAAATATTTGCGGAGAAATACCACGGATTTAGAGAACACTGGCTTTTGCTGGGTTTTCTTGAGCAGTCTTCTCTCCCCGTGCCACTCCTGTCCCTAAGAATCTCCCTTTACTTCCTCGGTGACTGAAGGGTCAAGTTCGGGAAGGGGGCGGGGGGGGGGGGGGGAGAGGAAGCAGGATCTGACCCGAGATCCCGTCTCCGTTGTGAGCTGGACCAGGTCACAAGGCCACCGTCTGCCAGGCAGCCTCGGGGGCCCTTCCTCCACGTGGAGCAGCGCCTGGGGCCAGCCCCGCGCCCCCCCCCACTCCCACGGGGTCTCGTCGTTCGGCCGTGAGGTGTGGGCGCCCCTCCCGAGTCCCCCGCCCTCCCCCGAAACGGAGGTTCGGGCTGTCACCAAGGGAACAGGAACGTCTGCCCGTTCTGTCCGCCCTGCCCCCTCCTCTAGACGAGCGTGTCACGGAACAGCGACAAAGACCAGAGCTGAGTTGTGCCCGCTGGCAGAACAAATCGCTCAGCCGGGGGTGGGGGTGGGGGTGCTGCCAGCCCCCCCCTGCAGACCTGGGGGGCTCCCCGGGCTCTGTGGCACGGGAACAATGCAAGGGGCGGGAGGGGGTGGGGGTTGCCTGGGCGGCAGGTGCCGGTAGGCATGGCGACGGCGACGCTGTTTGCAGAAGGCGGAAGCGCTACCAGGTTGCCATAGCAACACAGCGAGGCGTCGCCTCTGCACCTGCCCAGCCCCGATTTCTGTGTTGAAAGCGACCTCTGCCTTTGGCCTCGACTGCCTTTGGTAGAGCACTTCTTCTGGTTAGGTCACCATCGGAGGCACTTTGTTCGCCTCCAGGAAACCTGGGGGCTCCAGCCCCCAGGACCGCGCCTTCCTCCGAGGTCCCCCCTGCGGTCCCCCCCAGCCCCACCTCCTCCTCTCTCTCTGGTTCGACTGGTGCGCAGGTAGCAAAGGCTTCTTCGCATCCTGAAGACGGGTGCACAGACCTCCCCGAGGTTGGGGATCCCAGCCTTCCCAGAACCCTCCGGGGCTGGTGGCCTGCCTCCTCGGTCCCCTCGTCCCTGGAAGGAGTGCCTTTGCTTTTCCTTTCATTTCCTCTGGCGCCGCCGCGACCTACAGTAAGAAGTACACGCACTTCCCACTGCGTGTGCGTGTGTGTGTGTGTGTGTCTGAAGCAAAACTGGTAACGAAACCACGCTTCCCCTTGCTGGGTGAAGTGCAATCTCTTCTACTCCTTTACGCTCTATGTTACTTAGCATACGTCACATTCTTCTCTCTTCTGTTGCGTTAAAAAATGCTGGCCAGAATCACTGAGCTGGATTTGCGAACCACCAATGCTGGCAGACTGGAGGTTTGGACGCGGCCGCCCCCGTGAACACGCCCGATGGGAACGGGGTGGGGGGGGTTCAGACCGCTTCCTCCCCTCCTCAGCTTCCAGGCTGAGCCGGAGGAAGGGTTCGCTAACGCGTGGAGCCTGAGAATTCCAAGTGCACGTCCGTCGGGCCAATATCGTTTCGGGGAGTAAGTCTAGACACGGTCATTAGCATGGTTTCTTTCTTCCCGAGGACACCGGAGTGCAGACCCCAGAAGGTCCTTGCAGGAAGTCACGCAGCCGAGCCGCAGTCTGACATCTGTCCACCGCTTCCCATCTCTTGGAGGGAAAGCGGCATCTCGTCCTCGGCTCTCCACGCAATTTTGGTCACGCCGACGCTGACCTACACGGCCTTCCCTTGGAGGATCTGACTGCTAATGGGAAGGCACTGGAGTATCAGTGTTTCCTTTCCTTTTCTGTTTAAAAAGACGTCCAGGCATAATTGCTAATATTCTTAGGATTTCAAAATCGCCCCAAGGAAGTCACCTCAAAGTTTGGAAAAATTTCTGGGAAGATTTCCTCCAGTTTGGGAAGTTTATGTACGTTGTGAAAGCATTTGTCTCTAGAAGCGCCGTTCCATTTCTATTTTTCTTTTCAAAACTGAGTTTACACAATTTTCTAAGTTTATTTATTCTGAGAGAGAGAGAGAGATTGAGAGAGCAAGCATCAGCGGGGGAAGGGCAGACAGAGAGGGAGAGAGACTCCCCAGCAGCCTCCTCGATGCCTGTCCAGAGCCTGATGCGGGGATTGAACCCATGAACCATGAGATCATGACCTGAGCAGAAATCAAGAGCCGCACGCTTTAACCGACTGAGCCACCCAGGTGCCCCGAGCTTATACGATTTAAACATTTTCTTCCTATTTTTATAATTTAGTGCAACAAACTTTTGAGGTGTAGGAAATACACAGCATGGTGAGTTAGGACGGGCCCGCGGCCTTTGTATACTTACTTTCCAGAAAAAAAAACAAACCTGTACCAAGAAACATAATCATGGCCAAAGAGTGTGAGATTGATTTCAAATGTCAAAACCTTGTTCTGTACTCTCCTCCGTTTTCCCTGTCGCTCCTTCCTTTTCTTCCCTCCCTCTTTCTCTGTTTCTCTCCTCGTTTAGTCTTTCCCTCTGTCTGCTCCCGAGCCTGAGTAAGCTCGTCCACCGTGAACCGACCGCGCCGATTCTCTGAGGTCACTTGTCGGCCAGGCCGCCCAAATGCCCAGGCTGCCGGACAGTCTGTCCGTTGGTTTCCACGCCGGTGGCCCCTGCCTGGGCCCGCCTGGCCTCCCCCTGCCCTGGGAGCCGGGCCGGAGGGCGGTCGGACTGAGAAGCGCCGAGCGAAGCGCAGCGTGTCTCTGGCGATTCCCTGTGAGGTGAAAACGTGAGAGTTGGTGCAGATCCGCAAGAGCGCGGCGAGTTGGGGTGTGACAAGATCGACGACAATGCCGCCTTTCTTGGCGACAACAAGGCTTTGCGAGGAGTTCGAGCGGCAGCTGCATGGCACTGACCTCACTTTTCGGAGGGGGGGGGGAGCATGAAGGAGAGGTGACCCTCCCAGGTCAGCCGCCAGCCGCCGGCCACCAGCGGGAAGTTAACGTGGCACCTGCTTAACACGGAGCCAAGGAGCCGCTTGGATGTGGAATCCGGAGAACGTGGTGAAAGGGTCCTTCAGGGGAAGGGGGAGGGGGAAGAGGGGGGGGAGGACAAAGGGGAGAGGGGGGGGGAGAGCAGGGAGGGAGGGGGGATAGAGCAGGGGGTAGGATGAGGGGGAGAGCCGGGTGGGGAGAAGAGGGAGGGAGCGAGGGGGAGAGTGGGGGGGATGAGGGGGAGGGGGGAAAGGAAGAGAGCTGGAGCGAGGGGGAGGGGGGAGAACGAGGGAGGGAGGGGGAGAGCAGGGGAGACGGGGAGAGCGGGGCGGGGAGAAGGAGGGAGGGAGCGAGGGGGAGAGTGGGGGGAGGAGCACTCGCTGCTTAGAGACCTGGATGCCCCCCACACCTCATGCGTACTCCCTGGTGTCCCATCCCCCCCCCCCACGCTTTCCGTCACACGGTCTCTCACACTCATGCACATTCACACACACACACTCTCAAACTTTCACAACTCTCACTTTCACACACACTCAGCTTTTTCATATACACTCAATTCTCTCACACACACTCACTCAATCTCACACACGTTCACACACTCTCACATTCACGCTCACGCACCCTTCACACACACTCTCACTTACACATTCTCTCACACATACACTCATGCACACTCCCTCATTCTCACTCTTTCACATACACTCTCGAAATTCTCAAACCGTCTCTCAACTCTGACACAGTCTCTCACACACTTACTGTGTCTCACACACTCCCACACTCACATGCACTCTCATGCACACTCATTCTTTCACACACTCTCATATACAGTGTGTCACACACTATTTCACAACTCTGGCTCACTCACACATACTCTCACACACTCACACACTTACACCTACGCTCCCACAGTCTCTCACACTCACACACACATACACACACACACACACACACACACACGGCTGCCATCTCCCTCCCCGAGTCCCGAGAGCGGCACGCCGCAGGCAGGAGTCGCGTCGTCAGCGCGTGACGCGGTCCTTCAGGCAAAAGTGACCTCGGCGGGCAGCTGGTCCCCTCCTGGCGGCAGCGCCCCGCGCGGGCAGGGAGCCCCGCACACGTTCTGGAAAGCGGGGGACTGGCTGCGAGGCGCGAAGCCGAGCCCCGTGTCTCAACCCCAACGCTCGCACCGCCGGCCCGAGATCGGCCTCCGAGGCGCCCGCGGGCCTGCGGGTTCGAGGCCCGGCCCCGGCTCAGCTCAGACCCCGCCCCCCGGGCCGGAGAAGGGAAGAAGCGAGGGGGGGGGACCGGAAGTCCCTTAGACGGCAGCGTGCAGGGGCCTCTGCCACGCGCGCTCGCGTCACTCGTGTCTCCGGGCGTCACGCCCGCTGCTGGAGACGGATGACTCGTCCCTGAGGCCAGCGCCCCGAGCCCCAGCGTCTCCAAGTGACACGCTTCGAAGACGCTAATGGCAGGCGGAGGGGAGCGTGAGGGCCTCAGCCACGTGGAAGACGGCGCCATCCTCAGGTGAAGAAGTCACCGGAGTAGGAGGCACAGCGCGGGGACAGTCGGTGTCGTCTTGGCGCCGTGAGGTGACGGCGGCAGCCGCGGCGTGGTGAGCGCGGCGTCAGGTACGGCTTGTCGCGCCACCGTCTGTCCGCCTGAAGCCAGGCTCACGTCGTGTGTCTCCGCTCGAGCAGAAGGAAAAGAAAAGTAATAAAGTAAGGAGAGGATTAAAAACCCCACTGGCTCCGTCGGTGGCGCGTGTGACTCTTGACCTTGGGGTCGTGAGTTCCGGCCCCACGTGAGGTGTAGTGACCGCTTAAAAAACGTAGAAATAGGGGCGCTCTGGGTGGCGCAGTCGGTTGAGCGTCTGACTCTCGATGTCGGCCCAGGGTCACGGGCTCACGGTTTGTGAGTCTGAGCCCCACCCCTGGCTCTGCGCACCGACAGGGCCTGCTTGGGATTCTCTGTCTCTCTCTCCCTCTCTCTCTGCCCCTTCCCCTCTTGCGCACACGCTGTCAAAATAAATACATAAATTTAAAAAAATTAGTGCGGAATTAGTGCGGAATTTGAACGGAAGACGCTAGGCCTTTCTGGAAAGGTCTAGGCTGGGGGCTGTGACCAGGGCCCCAGTCACGGAATCTGTGCTCTGATGGGGGACAGGTACGACAGTGCACAGCTCCGTGCAAGCCAGGTGACGGTGGAGGTGGTGGGGAACAAGGAGGGAGTGGATGTGTTCTGCTCGAGGGAGATGGAAGGGCATGTTCGAAGAGACCTACAAGAGGCTGCGTACGGGGAGGGCAGAGGAATGTTCTGGGAAGCGGTGGGGGCCAGACCGGAGAGTTTTCTAGGTCACGCTGCAGTGTGTGGGCTCCGTCCTGGGGGGAACAAGATGCTGTGGTGTGGTTTTTTATTTTTTTTTTTTAATGTTTACTTATTTTTGAGAGAGAGAGAGAAAGAGAGAAAGGGAGAAAGAGCACGAGTGGGGGAGGCGCAGAGAGAGAGGGAGACATGGAATCCAAAGGAGGCTCCGGGCTTGAGCCGTCAGCACAGAGCCCGACGCGGGGTTCGAACCGGGAACGGCGAGATCATGACCTGAGCCGAAGTCAGACGCCCAACAACCCGAGCCACCCAGGCGCCCCGTGGAGTGTTTTTAAATATGGCGGTGATCCGATGAGGTCACCTCCCAGAGACACCGCTCAGGGACCGTGTGTAGTGAGTGAGTGGCTCAGAGGCCGGAGGACCCGAGGTGGGTAGGTGGGGGGGGGGGGGGGGGGGTGGCCGGGGGGGGGGGGGGGGGGGGGGGGGGGGGGGGGGGGGGGGCTGTGTCGCTGGGGGTGCCGGTCCCTGAAGGGAGCGCTCACACGTGCAGCTGGGGCCATGCTCCTTGTCGGAAGCGCAGGAGACACCCGATGAGACTTCCTACCTGGTGACAGGGACACCTTGAGGAGGGACAGTGTGAGGTGTCCCCGGGAGGCTTGGGCACGGGCGGGAGCGTCTGGAGAGAACCAGCCAGAGCGTGCGGAGGAGACGTCCAAGGACCGTGAGAAGATGAAGCCAGCAGAAGTCACTGGAAGAGAGCTTGGGGGTTTGGATACGGGCGCCAGGTGCCAACGTAAGACACAGACCAAAAAGCGCCCAGAGATTTAGCGGCACGGAGGTCCCCGGCGTCCCAGGGGGCAGCTTCCGAGGGCTGGCGGGAGGACAGCAGGTGGGCAGGTGGAGGAGAGCACAGGTGTCAGAGCAGGTGACTGACAGGCTCGAAGCCTCTGCGGGGTGACGGGGGTGAGGCCACGTTATCAAGCGAGGGCGTGCGGTCAGCAACTTCAGGAGGAGAGAGGACGTTCGGATCGGCCTCTGCGTGGAGTGGATTTGGGCGTCAGAAGCCTCGCCGGGCAGCGGGGGCTCCTGATCGGGTGGAGGGCGTCGACCGAGCCACCTGATCACCCGCCGCGCTGGACACGGTGGTCGGCGGGGCGGACCCAGGGCTGGGCTGGGCTGCAAGTTTCAGCAACAGGACACGGGCATCGAGGGGGTCGGGCCGGGAAGAATGACAATGTACCACAGAAACGTTCCGACTCGCGGTTCCGGAGGCCAGAGGTCGGAGACCCAGGTGTGGACGGGGGTTGGCTCCTTCGGAGGCTGGGGGAGAAACTGATCCAGGCCTCTGACCAGCGTCTGGGGGGCCGCTGGCACCTGTGAAGTTCCTCGGCTTGTAGTGACGGGTCTGCCTCCTCGTCCCGAGGTGCCCCCCCCCCCCCCGGTGTGTGTCTGTGTCCGGATCTCTGTCTCTGAGGACACCAGTGACAGCGAATCAGAGGCCCAGCCTGCTCCAGCATGACCTCATCACTAATTCGATCTTCAGCAACCCCTATTTCCGAATAAGGTCGCATGCTAGGCGCTGGGGGTGCAGACACACACGTGCGGATTTTTTAGTGGGTACAATTCAACCCCTAAGTGTATGGTCCCATTGTAGTTGTCACATCTTCCCTTTTTAAGCTGCATCTTGGTTTTAGCTTACGGGACGTCAAGACCTCAGGGTTCAAGGTGAGTTCTGTTTTCTGTGGCTGGTGTGTGAGCGGGGTGGGGGGGAAGGTAAAAACGACAGTCTGCATGCCTGAGCCGTGCTTCCTTCCGTCACGCTTGGACCAGACCGCCGAGTGCCAACGCAGCGCCAGGAAGGATGTTAGGGTCCAACGTGATAACGTTTGCTGCTTTTTGTGGAACCCTGTGACCCTGTTTGAGACATCACCGCTCCTTAAATGGAGGGTTCGTGCGTACGTATGTTTTAATCCCGTGTAACACCTCCCTCTGCTCCGCGCTGAGCTAGGTTGTATTTCTGTGCGCGACGTGTTAGAATGACGACATTGCTCATGACCGGGGGGATGATCTGCTTACGTGGGAGAAGACGCATGCACGCGGGTCTGCGGGCACACACATGGGCACGTATGCACACCTAGACGGTCTCAACCATGCCAACACGGTCGGACCGCAAAACCAATACTCGGATTCAACAGCGGGCTGTACAACCAGTGAGAATGTTCCTGCTGCTTGCGAAAAGCACAGCTATTGGAAGTGATGTACAGAGAATTGGAACCCTTGTCCGTTACTGGGGAATCCAAAATGGTGCGGCCACTTTGGGAAAGTCTGGCGGTTCCTTAGAAAAGTTAAACATAGGATTACCACACGGTCCAGAAATTCCACTTCTAGGTGTATATATATATATATATACACACACACACACACACACACACCCCCAGGATAACTGAAAATACGTGTTCACACAAAACTTGCAAATGATTTTTGCAACAGCATTATTCCTAACAATGAAAACCACCCAGACATCCATCAAGTGATAAATGGAAAACCACAATGTGGGCTTTCCATACAGCGGAAGCCTATCCTGCCGTGAAAAGGTGCAAAGTACTTAACAGATGCCACAACAGCGATGACCCTTGAAACCACGAGGCTGAGCGACGGAAGCCGGACGCCAAACTCCATGTTGGCGGGTTCCCCTCGTGTGCGAAGTCGGGGATTGGAAAGTCTATGGCATCAGGCTGCTGGGGTTGCCCTAACAGAGCACCACAGACTGGGGGCTTACACAACAGACCGTTGTGTTCTCACTGCCCTGGAGACGGAAGTCCGGGATCAGCGGCAGGCAGCTTCGTTTCCTCTGAAGCCTCTCTCCTTGGCCTGCGGACGGCCGCCTTCTCGCCGTGTGCCCACGTCTTTTCTCAGCGTGTGCACCTCCCTGCTGTCTCTCTGTGTGTCCAAATTTCCCTTCTTGCAAGGGCGCCATTCAGACTGAAGGAATGCCTGCCATAAGGGCCTCGTTTTAACTGAATCCCCTCTTTTTTAAAGAAAAAATTTTTTGAATGCTTATTTATTTTTGAAGGAGAGAGAGAGAACACAGCGTGAGCAGGGGAGGAGCAGAGAGAAAGGGAGACACAGAATCCGGAGCAGGCCCCAGGCTCTGAGCTGTCAGCACAGAGCCCCACGCGGGACGCGGGGTTCGAACTCGCAAACCGTGAGTTCATGACCTAGGCCGAAGTCGACACTCAACCGACTGAGCCACCCAGGCACCCCTAACTGAATCCTCTCTTTAAAGGCCCTGTGTCCAGATACAGTCACATGCTGAGGTCCTGGGGTCAGGACTTCAACATACCAATGGAAGGGGGACACGGTTCAGCCCCGAACACTGGTAGAGACGGAAAGCGGGTTGGTGGTCGCCAGGGGCCAGGGGGAGGGGAAATCAGGAATGCCCGCTAGGGGGTGGGGGCCTTCTTTTTGGGGGTGGTGAAAATGTTCCACAACCGATTGTGGAGATGGTTGTGCATGAACCGCACACCCTGAAAGGGGGAGTTTTATGGCATGAGAACTATGTATCTCAATTAAAAACCCACATTCTGCTCACCTCAGGAAAAGATGAATACAGGCACCAGTGGGGGGAAGACAAGAGAAACGGACAAGGTCACGAAGCAAGCGTTTTCCTGCAGGTCTCCAGACCCCTGGGCTGGTTTCCTGCTTTGACGGCCACCAGCCAGGGCCAGGGCTCCCCCCTTCTCCCGCCCAGCACCTCTGTGCCCTGCCACCAGGCTCCCTCATCCAGGAAGGAGAGGAGGCCAAGAAGGAGCGAGGGCCTCAGGGTGGCTGCGGAGGGCCCCGGCGCGGCTCTGGCTTCTGCGGGAGGGACAGGGCTGCCTGGGTGCCGCCCTCTTGGAAAGACTGTGACTCCGTCGCCTGGTTCTCTGTCACTCCTGTCTCAACACAACCTTCCTCTTTTGCAAGAGTCATTGTTCCTGCTTGGCACCCAAGCCCGCGGAAGCCTGGGGAGAGAGGGACCCCTCATCTGCCTGCAGCGCTCCCCGCGGGGCAGGGGAGCACCCGCCGTGGTTACCCCCTGCGTGCTCGTCCCCTGGGCTGTGAGTTTGCACACAGGCAAACACAACACCACAACCCCTCTCCCGGCCACAGTTGTGGGAGAAAAAAAAAAAAAAAAAAAAAAAAAACACAAAGCAAAACACGTCTTGGAGTAAAAATTCACCTGATCCAAAATCTGATAACACTTTTAAAAAAGACGTGTGACTCAGGATGTCACAAATCTTAATTTTTTGGATTTTGTACTTATTGTTATTCAAGTGTGACGGACACACAATGTTATATTAGCTTCAGGTGTGCGATACAGTGAGTCGAGAACTCCATACACTACTCAGTGCTCATCATAAGTGTGCTCCTGGGGACGCCTGGGTGGCTGAGTAGGTTAAGTGCCTGACTCTTGATTTCAGCTCAGGTCGTGATCCCACACTTTGGTTCCTGAGTTCGAGCCCCACGTCAGCCTCTACAGTGGCAGGGAGGAAGCTGCTTGGGATTCTCTTTCTCTCTCTGCCCCTGCCCCCTTCACATGCTCGCCCTCTCTCCTTCTACATCAATAAACTTTAGAGGGAAAAAAAAGCGTGCTCCTACTCGCCTTCACCTGTTTCCCCCGCCTCCCCTCTGGTGACCATTAGTTTGTTTTCTCTAATTAAGAGTCCGTTTTTGTCTCCGTCTTCTCCTTTCTTTCGTTTCTTAAATTCCACATAGGAGTGAAATCATACGGTATTTGTTGTTTTCTGACTTATTTCACTTAGCAGTATACTCTCTAGCTCCATGTATGCTGTTGCAAATGGCAGGACCATTTATTTATTACTATTTTTTAATGTTTATTTATTTTTGAGAGAGAGAGAGAGAGAGCGCCACGTGGGGAAGGGGCAGAGAGAGAGGGAGACACAGAATCCGAAGCAGGCTCCGGGCTCCGAGCTGTCAGCACAGAGCCCGACGCGGGGCTCGAACCCACGAACTGTGAGATCGTGACCTGAGCCGAAGTCAGACGCCACCCAGGCACCGCCACAGGGCATTTAAACCAAAAGTCTACAGTCTGACAAAATCCAAACTTTTCTTTGAGGGCGTCAACTCGCAATTTCTAACAAAAGTTTTAGGAAAAGGTCACTTTCTTTGACATGATGCATGTGAAAAATTCACACAGTTTCGGCCATCCACGGTCACAAAAGAGAAGACGACCAACCGAAATCAACCCCAAATACTGAAAACCCTAGACCCCCCCACCCCCACCCCTAGACCCCCTACTCCCACCCCCGTGTGTAGATTATTCCCCTCCTCCGAGGAGGCCTGCGCCCAGCAGCGCCTTGAGCTGCGGCTCGTTGTCCTACGGCGCCCTCTAGGGGACGAAAGGGGAAGCAGCGCCGGGGCCGAGGGGCGTCTGGGCCCGGACCGCGGGCAGCAGGGGCTCCCGTGAACACCCGCTGTGCCCCCACACGCGCCCCGTATTGGGGGGAAAAGTATACGTCCGGCACCCCCCAGCACCACAGCCTCCTCACCACCTCTGCCCTTGGCACATGAAACTTCCACACACAGATACACACGCAGGAGCATGCACACACACACACACACGCGCGTGCAAATACACACAGGAGCGTGCACAAGACACATATGGGCACATACGTGCACACATGCACAGGAGCGTGCACACAGACACGTGGGGAAACACACGCACAGATACACACGCAGGAGCGTGCACACACGCGCGCAAATACACACAGGAGCGTGCACAAGACAGGGGCACATACGTGCACACAGATGCACAGGAACGTGCACACAGACACATGTGGGGACACACACACAGATACACACGCAAGAGCGTGCACACACACACGCGTAAATACACACAGGAGCGTGCACAAGACACATGGGCACATACATGCACACAGATGCACAGGAGCGTGCACACAGACAGATGTGGGGAAACACACGCACAGATACGCAGGAGCGTGCACACACACAAGGACACACAGATACACATACAGGAGTGTGCACACAGACACATGAGCACGCACACACAGATACACACACAGACATAAACGCACGGGCACACACTCAAACAGAAGCCAGACACAGACACGAGCATCCACACAGACACACACAGCGCACGCACACACACATACACACTCGAAGGAGAAGAAGACTGTGAAAACGAACGCGCAGACACAGCAAGGGCTCGGCAGTGTAGAGCAGGGGAGTCATTCTGAGGCTTCAGGATGAATAGTATCCTATAAAACCAACGTACTTGTTCATACAGGAGAAAACATCTCAGTGAGGTTCTCAATGATCATCAGAGATGATCTCATCTAACAGGCGAGATGGGCTAGGGTCGGTTTCAGATTAAAAACACGATTTTATTCTAAAGAGCAATAAATTACCCTCCGACGGGATTGTTTGTAACCGCAGCATCGTTTGCGGCAGCGCGAGGCTGGAAGCGCCCGGAATCTATCTCCCCGAATGGAGCGCTGGAGGTGAAGCTCCCACAAGAGGGGGAAGACCTCTGTGCACGACCCAGGAAGGTCTCCGGAAGGTCACATCAGGCAACAAAAGGCCAGGGTCGAAGCAGAATAAATGGGACGCTCCATCTCGTGTACTGTAGGCGAGAAGTAAGAAAACAGGCGAGCACCGGAAGAAACAGGTGAAAGTCGTGGGCAGGTGGTTGTCTGTAGTGGCCACGTGGGGAACACAAGCCTCGTGTGAAAGGGAGACTGCAGTCCTTGATCCTCTAACCACCCTCGAGTTTCGGACAATGTAATTTTATCACGCGACTAACAGAAAAAAAAATCCCTGAAATTGAAAACTCGGATGAGGGAACCTAACTGTATATCACATTCATAATGTAACCGGAGAGAGAATGTTTAATTCATGGGTGTTTAAAGCATAGCGTTTGTATTATTGTACGTGCACAGTGGGATATAGTCTAGTAAAAAAGGAATTGCAAAGAGATCTTAAGCTTTACATAGTAATTTGTTGTTCGTAATGATATTAGAAATATTACTTTGATATTATCTTATGCATGTTATAAAAAAGAAGTAATTTTAGGGGCGCCTGCATGGTTCAGTCAGTTAAGCTTCTGACTCTTGATTTTGGCTCAGATCATGATCTCCCAGTTCATGAGTTTGAGCCCCGTACCGGGCTCTGTGCCGACAGTGTGGAGCCTGCTTGGGATTCTCTCCCTCTCTCTCCCTTTCTCTCTCTCTCTCCCCCACTTGTGCGCTCTCTCAAAATAAATAAACTTTTTAAAAAAAGAAGTAATTTTATTAATGTTCTTGTGAACCAAGGATTTTAGCGTGAGGGAGAAAATACAAGTAGACAAATGTCTATGCAGAACCTTCAATGGCACGTTCACACTGAAAACATGGATGCGAAGTCATGCTTTCTTTTCCAGATGTGCTTTCTCACTTCAGTCCGCTGAAAGGGGCCAAGGGGCAAGGGCACCCCCATAGCAATGAGCACCCATCCTGGAACACAGATCCAATCTCTAAGTGTTCTTCCCACTACGAGGGACAAGAGCTCTGTGGTAGAGAGAACTGTTTATCCTCCCCGCCTCCTGCCCCTGCTGTGTCCCTGTGCACCTCCTCTCATTTCGGTGGAGACTCTGCTGGGCTGTGTGATTTTCTCTGGCTGATGGGATCATGGCAGACCCGTCGGGCATGCTGGGGTTAAAACGTGGTAGTTGGGCATGCCCTCTGTGCCTCGGCCATCACCACGGAAGGCATGTCCGTAGGCTAGCCCCCTGGTTAAAGAATGTTTCATCATACTACATACAACTCTAAGGTAAACATTCGGAGCACCTGCATGGAGTGAGGGGTTTGTTACGCATATATAAAGTAGTAACCAGGGGCACCTGGTTGAGTGGCTCAATCCAGCCGACTGGGTGGCTCAGTCGGTTAAGCGTCCAACTTCGGCTCAGGTCATGATCTCACGGTTCATGGGTTCAAGCCCTGCGTTGGGCTCTGTGCTGACAGTTCAGGGCCTGGAGCCCGCTTCGGATTCTGTGTTTCCCTCTCTCTCTGCCCCTCCCTGGCTTGTGCTCTGTCTCTCAAAAATAAACATTAAAAAAAAAAAACTAAAAAAAAAAAAAAAAAAAAAGAAGGCACAGCAAATAGAAGAGTTGATCAAAGAACTATCTTCCTAAAATGCACTCTGACAGTTCTAACATGTTTTCATAAAATTGGTCACTTTTTTGCTATTTAAACTGATTCAGTGCATTAAGAAATTTTTTGAGACGAGAAAAATGTTGATTTTGGAAAAGATACTTTACCTAAAGATCAAAAATAAAGAACTGATCTTACTTATGAATATAGATTCAAAAATCCTAAATAAATTTCTATCTAGTAAAATTCATTAAAATATAAACAGAATATAAAAGTAACATGGGACCAAGCCAGAATTTTACTTGGAAAAAAATGGTTCAGTATTGTGAAATACACTGTTATAATTTACCATATTATTAATTCAAATGAGAAAATCATATATGATTTCAATAGGTATTGGAAAAGAATCTGAAAAAACTCAAATTTCATTCCTTGATTAAAAGAAACTCTACAGAAAATAAGAATAAAAGAATATCAACTTGATTACTGTATCATGCTTCATGGTGAAAAATGACAAGTGCTCCTCAATGAGATTAATGGACAATCGATTTCTCATCAGAAACCATAAAGGTGAGAAGAAAGCAGTTCAATGTTTTCAGACGTTGAAAGAGAAGAACTGTCAACCCAGAATCTTATACCCAGTGAAGATATCTCTAAGGAATGAATGGGAAATTAACATGTTCAGAAGAAGAAAAATAAAGAGATTTGTCACCAGCAGACAGATCCTAAAATAATCACTAAAGACAGTTCCTTGAAAAGAAAAAGAAATAATAAAGAAGGAACTTAGGACATCAAGAAAGAAGAATGGGCACAGAAAGACAAATCTGGGTGAATATAGTAGGCTTTCCTTCTCTTCTTGAGTTTTCTAAATTATGTTTGACAGTTGAAGAAAAAAGCATAACATTGTCTCATATGGTTATAAATGGATATAAAGGAAATATTTAAGATGATTAATTCATAAGCAGTGGAGGAGAAAGAAGTTTGAGGGAGATAAGTTCTCTCTACTTCACTCAAATTAGTATAAAGGCCAGTAATGTGTATATAATGTAAGACCTAGAACAGCCACTAAAAAAGCTAAGCAAGTTTATCCACTCAACAATGCTATAGTTAAACTAGAAATCCAAAAGGGTTCAGATAATCCACAGGAAAGCAGGGAAAAGGAACCAGAGAAACAGAAAACGAGAGAGCACAGAGAAAAGAAAAGTGACAGAACTAAGCCCTAATATAATGGGGCGCCTGGGTGGCTCAGTCGGTTAAGCGTCCGACTTCGGCTCAGGTCATGATCTCGTGGTCTGTGGGTTCGAGCCCCGCGTCAGGCTCTGTGCTGACAGCTCAGAGCCTGGAGCCTGTTTCAGATTCTGTGTCTCCCTCTTCCTCTGACCCTCCCCTGTTCATGCTCTCTCTCTCTGTCTCAAAAATAAATAAATATTAAAAAAAATTTTTTAACAAATAATTTCCATTAAATGTAAATGGCCTAATTACACCAGTTAAGAGAGGTAGAATGAATTTAAAACATGACCAGCTTTATGCTTTCTACAAGGAACTCATTTTAAATATTAGAATATTGGCAGCTTGAAAGTAAGAGAATGGAATAAAGTATGTTGTGCGAAGATTAATCAAAGGAAATCAGGGGCAGCATGATAATGATATGACATGATAATGTCCACGTAAAGTAGACATGAGCACAAAGAAAATTACCAGAGAAAGATGTTACGTTGTGATAAAGGAGTCAGTCCACCAAGAGGACCCGCAGTCCTAACATCATGAACATGTGCACGTAATAGTGCAACCACACAGGCCTGGAGATAGTATTGTCAACTGTCAACGTCGGGATCTCCTGAACAAACAATTCTTTGTTTTATCGATTTTCTCTATTGTTGTTCTGTTGTTAAATTCATTGATTTCTGCTTTTATCTTTATATCTTCACAATTTCCTTGGTTCTGCTGCAAAGTATGTGGAAAAATGAACAGAAGTGAAAAGAGAAATAGAGAAATCCACGATCGTATTTGGACACCTCAGCATGATTCTATCAACACTGACAACACAGCAGACCGCAAAGTCCGGAGGATCGAAGAGACCCCAACGGTGTCTTCAACCAGCGGGTTCTCATTGACGTTTGTGGAACTCACCACCCAACAGCAGAGACTACACATTCTTTCAAGTGCCCATGGAACATGGACCAAGATAGACCGCATCCTGGGACACGAGACAAACCTCAAAAAATGTAAAAGAGTTGAAATCATAAAGAGTTCATTTTTGACCACAGTGGAATCAAACTAAAAATCAATAGCAGAAACATGACAGAAAAATCTCTGAAGCAAAAACAACACACTTGTGAAAAATCCACGGGCCAAAGAGGAAGTCTCAGTGGAAAAAATACATTGAGCTGGATGAAAATGAAAATACAGCAAAAAGCAATCCAGAGAAGCAAATGTATAGCAATAAATCATCTATTAGAAAAGAAGAAAGTCTCAAATCAATAACTTAAGCTCCCACCTCAAGAACCTAAGAAATAAAGAGGAAAGTAAACCCAAAGCAAGCAGAAGAAAAGAAAGAATAAAGATGAGCAAAAATTAAATTAACTTGAAAACAGAAAAATAATACAGAAAATCGCAGAAACAAAGAATTGAGTTTTTGAAGACTAATACAAACCCTAGTCAGACTGACAAAAAAATCACTAATCTCAGAAATGACACAGGATGTCACCACAGAACCTGATGAAAGGATAACGCTACGAACAACTTTACACACATAAATTTGACAACTTGGATGAAACAGACAAATCCTCCAAAAACCCTAACTACCATACTCAAGATGAAACAGGTCATTTGATAGCCCCAAAGCTATCAAAGAAATTGAATTTGCCATCTTAAAACTCCCCCCCAAAAGAAGTCTCCAGACCAATATTGTTCTCTGGAGAAGTCTATCAATTACTTGAAGAATAATTAACATAAACTCTATATATTTTTCCCCAGGAAATAGAAAAGAACACTTTCCAACTCATTTCATGAAGCTAGTTTTAGCCTGATACCAAAAACAAAGACAGTACAAAAAAAACACACTACCTAACAACATCCCTTATGAATATGGACACAAAAATCCTTAACAAAATATTAGCAAGTAAAATTTAGCAAAGCATGAAGACAATACATCACAACCATGTAGGATTTCTTCCAGGCATTCAAGGCTGGTTTCATATTTGAAAAAATCAATCAATTTATTTAATTAGCTATGTTGGCGGGTTTGAGCTTATGTGATCATATCGATCAATGCAGACAAAGCATTCATTCAACACCCATTCATGATAAAAGCTGTCAGAAAAATAGAAATAGAGGGAACTTCCTTACTAAAAATCTCTCCAAGGACCACATCATTGATATTATGCTTAATGGTGAAAAATTGAATGCTTCCCCTCAAAGTTTGGAAACAAGGCAAGAATGTCTACCCTCACCCCTCTTGTTCCACATACAGCCAACTCAATAAAGCAAGAAGAGGAAATAAAAGATATTCAGATGGGGAAGGAAGAAATAAAAGTGTCTCTATTTGCCTTTTATAATCACTCCAAAAATTAAATACTTTTAACAAAACAATGATCAGATCCGTATGCTGAAAACTACACGATGCAGATACATAAATAAATGGGGAGACATTCACATTTATGGACTGGAAGACATAACGTATTAAAGGTGTCAATTCTCCCCAACATGATATATAGATATAATGTAATTTCTTTTTTTTTTAAGTATATTTATTTCTTTCTGGGGATGCAGAGAGAGAGGGAGAAAGAATGCCAAGCTGGCTTCACGCTGTAAGCACAGTCTGACACAGGGCACGATCCCACACACCGTGAGATCATGACTTCAGTCAAAATCAAGAGTCGGTCAATTTACCAACTGAGCCACCCACATGCCCCTGTAATGCAATTTCTATCGAAATGCTGGCAAGACTTTTTTTTTGCAGGTAGGAAGCAATTATTTTAAAATTTAGATGGAAAGGCAAAGGAACTAAAATGGCTAAAACAAGTTTTTAAGAGAAGAATAAAATGGGAGATATCATTCGACCTGATTTCAAGACTTGGTATAAAGCTACAGTAATCAGGATTCTGCAGTATCTATGGAGGGACTGACACTACAACAATGGAACGGAGTAAAGAACTCAGAGACAGACCCACACAAATGTCCCGGCTGATTTTAACCAAGGTTCCAGAGCAATTCAACGGAGGAAAGACAGCGATGGCACTGGAGGGATCTGCCACGCACAGGCAGAAACAGAGAAGCCCAACCCCGGCCTCACACCGTCCACAGAAACGAACTCAAATACGTTCCTTAAAAGGAAACCGTAAAACTGGAAGACTTTTAGCAGAAAACCTACGAGAAAATAATTCAAGATATAGGCAGAGATTTCTTAGACTCGATAGCAAAAACACAATCCAGGGAAAGAAAAATCGTTACGTTGAACTTCACCAAAATTAAAGCCTTTTCCTCTGTAAAAGACCTGTTAAGAGGATGAAAAGACAAAGTGCAGAGTGGAAGAAAATCTTCGCAAGTCACCTGTTGACCAAAGACTGATATCCAGAATGTATAAAAATGACCGGAAACTCAACAGTAAAAAGCATAGAACCCAATTAGAACATGAGCGAAAGACACGAAGAGGCATTTTCCCAAAGGAGATACGCAGATGGCAGGTAGGTGCATGGAAGGATGTTCGCTGCCATCAGCCATTGAGTTAATGCAAGCAAAAGGCACAAGGACGTCGCGCCACACACGATCAGAATGGCTACAATAGATAGTGACAACACCAGGTGCTGATGAGGATGTGGAGGAACGAGATCACGCATACGTTGCTGCTGGGAATCTAAAATGGTGCGTTGTTCTGGAAAACAGTTCGGTGGTTTCCTAACAACTGTACGATGCATCTACCGTAGGACCCAGAGAAATGAAGACTTACATCCACACCGACACTTGCACGGGAATGTTCATAGCAGCTTTATTTAGAACCGCTGACAACTGGAAGCAACCAGAATGTGCTTCAGGGGGTAAGTGGTTAAACAATCCAAGCACGGGACACGTCTTAGCAATAAAAAGGCATGAACTACATGCGCGCGCGCACACACACACACACATACGCACACCCACGCACAATAATCTGCACGAATCTCCAGAGAATTACACTAAGTGTGAAACACCACTAAGTGATTCCATTTCTATAACTTTCTTGAAATGACACAATTATAGAAATGGAGAACAGATTTGTGGTTGCCAAGGGTTACAGAGGGGGCAGGGGCAGGCGGGACATAGGCTGTAAAGCGAAAGCAGGAGGGACCCTTGTAGAGGTGGAAACATCCTGAATCTTGATTTTATCGATGTCTATAGTCTGGTTGTGGGACAGTGAACCCTAGTTTTGAAAGATGCTATCACTCGGTGAAATTGGATAAAAGTACACAGATCTCTTTGCTTTCTTTCTCTCTTTCTTTCTTTCTTTCTTTCTTTCTTCTTTCTTTCTTGAGACAGAGAGACAGAGCAGGCGGGGGAGGGGCAAAGAGAGAGGGAGACACAGAATCCCAAGCAAGCTCCAGGCTCCGAGCTGCTAGCACAGAACCCAAGGTGGGGCTCGAACCCACAGACCGTGAGATCATGACCTGAGCTGAGATCGAATCAGACGCTTAACTGACCGAGCCACCCAGGTGCCCCTCTTTGCACCATTTCTTACAGCCACATGTGACTCTACAAAAATCTCAGAATGTAAAGTTTAATCAGAAAACAAATTATATATGTATAAATATATCAATTACATATGCATAAACTATGTATATGTGCCCGTATATATATATGAAATGCCTTAAATACCTACTGGGAGACACCAGATCAGACTTTCATAAATGGGAAGATGTACAATATTTTTGTGTAGGAAGATTCACATAGAGATGTCAATACTCCCTAGTTAACTTTCAAAATATTATGTAATGCCAAGGGAAAAGCAGCAATTTTTTTTCCTGGAGCTACACAAATGATTATAAAGCTTACTTGGAAAAACAAACAAGAGGGGCACCTAGGTGGCCTGGGCAGTTAAGCATCTGACTCTTGATCTGGGCTCAGGTCATGATCTCATGGTTCGTGGGTTCGAGCCCCGCGTCAGGCTCTGTGTTGACAGCGTGGAGCCTGCTTGGGATTCTCTCTCTCCTTCTCCCTCTGCCCTTCTCCCACTCGCACCCTGTCTCTCTCTCTCTCAAAATAAATAAGCAAACATTAAAAAATAAACAAGAATAACCGGGAAAATCTTGGAAATGAACATTTTAGGTGGGGGACGCGACTAAGCCTTCCGGACACGAAGACCTATTAAAAGTCTCTATAAAGCAATCAGAGGGTCATCAACGCACCATTGGAACAGAACAGAAATTCGAGACGTGCACCAAGTGCATACGGAAAGTTAGAGTGACCAATGCAGCACCTCGGAGCAGCGGGAGGGAAGATGAGCTCTTTACGAAATGATACTGAGACAAGTGGATCATCCTTCGGAAAAAAGTGAAATTGGATCTACACCCCCACGGTGCACCCGGGATGGATTTCAGTGCTTCAGATCAAAACGTCAAAAGGGAAACTGACAAGTACCTAAAGAAGTCAGCTATTCCAGACCCTCACGTACGTGGTGCTACGTTTGGGGGCTGTTCCTAGCAAGGAACCTGTGGTCTGTCCCCTTTGCTAGAAGTTGTGGAGTTGGGAGTCCGCTGAATGTGTCACCTGCATGAACTCGGGACTTTTCAGGTTGCTTGTGCCCAAGCAAGCAAGATTCTCACTGCCACTGCTCACTCACAACCGGTTCATGGAACCGGTTAACCAATATCCTCGTTCTTCTGAGAGAGAGAACCTTCACCGAGAATAATTTCCTCCAAAGGGAAAGGATTAAAAAGAACAAAAGCGCCATTACACATTTAGCCCCTTGAACTTTATTTATTTTTATGAAAATAACAGTGATATTCCCCAACCCTGAAAAAGATTTACCAAAAAAAATTTTTTTAAGTTTATTTATTTTGAGAGAGACAGAGACAGCATGAGCGGGGGAGGGGCAGAGAGAGGGGGAGAGAGAGATTCCCAAGCGGGCTCCGCACCGTCAGCACAGAACCTGATGCAAGGCTCAAACCCATAAAACCATGAGATCTTGACCTGAGCCGAAACCAGGAGTCGGATGCTTAACCGACTGAGCCACCCAGGTGCCCCTACAAAAAATTTTTGATCTGAGACAAAGTATTTTTCTTCTGGATAGGAGCGTTCATGCTCAGTGGACCACGGCTGAGTTTTGTGCAGGTCTCCAGCCTACCAACTAAAAAGCGTGTCTAAATTCTGGAAAGCGGACACTTCTTCAAGGCTTTCCTCCTCCTTTGCCCCGAATGCGAGGACAGAGTGGCTCCATGATGAGAAGTCTACGCCTACACCTGTTTTTCTCCTGCGTGCGTCCTGACCCAAACATGTAGTTTTTCAAGATTAAGTCAAAGGGATGAATGTGATTCTCAAATGCAATTCTAAATTATCCGTGGCAGTTGTGCACGACCTCACATTCTTCCCTCTTGTGACCAAGCGATCCTAAAATAATAAGACTGGGTTTCGTGCCTGTGTGTAGATGTTAGCCTTATTTCTTTATAGTTAGAGGTTGTCCACACAGATCTCAGAAGTTTCTTAACTGAAGGATCACCTGTGATGTAGAATAGGATAGGGACATATTGCATATTATTACTTAAAAAAAAATCATATGTTTAATCAACTTTATTGAAGTGTGATTTACACACACTAAAGTTCACATTTTTTGAGTGTACCGTGGGTGGCTTTTTTTTTAATGTTTAGTTATTTTTGAGAGAGAGAGAGACAGAGCGTGAGCAGGGAGGGGCAGAGACGGAAGGAGAGACAGAATCGGAAACAGGCTCCAGGCTCCGAGCTGTCAGCACAGAGCCCGACGTGGGGCTCGAACTCAGGAAAGCTGAGATCATGACCTAGGCTGAAGTCTCACGCTTAACCCACTGAGCCCCCCAGGTGCCCCTGGGCTGCGATTTCAAATGAGATGACCAGGGTTGGCTCCAAGGAGGGGGCTCAGAGGAGGAGAGGGACTGGTCAGGGGGCAGAGGTGGGACGGCGTGCCCAGAGGGCCTAGGAGGGACTTTGGCTTTTTACTCTGGGTCAGATGGGGAGCCGTTGCAGGGTCCCGGCAGCAGACTGGCACAGACTATTGACACGTTCACACTTAACACCCCCAAACTCCAGAACCCGCTTGAATCCTTCCGTGGGTTTTTGCCTAGCGCTGTGAAGGCGTCCTCGGGTGTATTTACATTGCGTTTCTTTTTCATACAGCGTATTCAGCAGCTGGAATATGTCTGAAATGGTCCTGTTTCCCGAGAGGAGAGGGCAGGGCGTGTCTGTGAGGCAGGGGGGAAGGCATCACACTTTAAGGGACCCCAAGCCTGTGTCACAGGCAACATTTCACGGTTATTAACTGACCCATTCAACTGAATGGAGCCTTCGACTCTTGATGTCGGGTCATGAGTTCAAGCCCCACATTGGGCATAGATACTGCTTTAAAAAATGGGGAAAAAAATAGGGTCATGGAAGATGTAATAAGATGAGGGGGGTCCAAAACCCAACATGACTGTGTCCTCATATAAGGTGGGGGGGGGGGGGGTTGGCACACGGAGGAGACGGCTGCGTGAAGCCAGAGCAGAGACCGAGAGACTTCGGGAAGAGCCCAGGGACCCGAAAGCTGGCGAGGCCAGGCGGGATCCCCCCCGGGGGCCTTGGCAGAGAGCCCGGCCCTGGCTTTCAGACTCGCGTCTCCAGGCTGCCGCGAATGTGCTCCTGCTGTTCCCGGCCACCCGGACTGTGCCACTTTGTTTGGGGGCGCTAAGGAACGAATTCGTCCCGCCGTGGCTCCTGCGCTGACTTGTGGGGCTGTGGCTGCGCGTGCCTGGGCTCAGCGGACCTCGGGGCCCCCTTGACAGCCCTTGCTGTCCACGTGCACGCCTCCTGGCCCCGCCGCCCGCGTCCCCCCGGCGGGCATCGCTTCTCCCCTGGACGACGGTGGCTCCGGTCGCTGGCACCACCGTGGACGCCTCTCCACCGGCGGCCACACTCTGCTCCGGCCACCCGCCGTCCCGCCGCCCTCGCGGGCCTCCCTCCTGAGCACCAGGTACGCCCCTACCCACCCGGACGGCCACCCGCTCTGCCTTGTCGCGGGGCCAGGACTTCATCTGTCGTGTTCACCCGTGTCCCCGAAAGCGGAGAGCGGCGTGGCCACAGGGGAGGCGTTTCATAGGTGGGTTTGAAGGAACGAGGGGACGCCCGGGAGACAAGCCACTAGAGTTTCTCCTCGGTGTGGCTGCAGCTTCCTGCAGTGTAGCCTGTGGTTAAACCGCCCGTCTGCCTGCACCGGGCAGCACTTGGGTGCAGACAGGACAGCCACGCGACCGGGCTGCGGGTGTGGATTTCCTCCGCGGGGAGCCTCCCCCACCCCCCCCCCCCCCGGCTTCTCCCCCCCCCCCCCCTTCCCCCCCCCCCCCCACCAGCTTCCCCTCCCCCGGGGGGTGCTAGATAGGCTTTCTCTGGGCTCTGAACCAGCGTCCTTTCCTTATCCAGCACATGGTAAACGCGCCCCCTTTTCGGAACATGAAAGCTTTAGGGTATCTGAGAAGCACCCCTGGTGCCTGAGAGCAGGGAGTCTCCAGAGTGGCCCGCGGACCAGCAGCAAGGGTGTTCCGGGAGCACTCAGAATTGCAGAGGCTGGGCCCCACCCGGGGCCTGTGGCATCAGCAGGGGCGCCGGCCCAGTTGCGGCAGGAAGCACCCCCCCCCAGGTGAGGCCCACTCAAGTTGGGGAGCCCCTGCTCTCCTGGTGGCGTTAAACAAATAGAGCCACCCGAAGACTTTGAAGGAGACGTTTGCACCTTTTACAAGACCCCCTTGATGTGGAGATAATTCCTAAATCACTCTGCGGTCCACCCGGCCCAAATCAAGCCAGAAATTCATTCCCAGGCCCTGGGATCTCCCACCTCCCCAGCCCTGCCCCCGCCTCCCCCCCCCGCCCCCCCCCCCCCACCCAGGCACCTTGATGGGATTAAAAAATGCACCAAAAACCTTTTTGTTGACAATACTCAGCGCCAAATACCAGGGTCCTTCCAGGAGGCTCATTAACATTCTGTTAATTATGTGCATAAAATCTTGTCTGCGTCTGAGCCCAAATACACAGACTGGGGAATCAAAGAGAAACGCTTCCCACCTTTTGCCGGCTTCCTCCTGAACAGTTATTTGTTTTAAAACAACTTCCTCGGGGAATTTCCTTTCTCAAAGAAACTCCTCTCCATTTTAAAGGAAAATTACCCCCTATTCCTCTCTCCTTAACCCGTCTCTGACAGGGAGCCCTTAATGAGCGCCCGGAGATCACAACTGGGGTTTTCCTCTCCTCTTTTTTAAGGCTACGGGCACGGCTCCTTAAAAAAGCCTCTGAGGAAGCGTGGGGCCCAAAAATGACTCACAGTCTGCGGGCCGGATGACCCCTGAATCTCACAGGCTGAGCCTTCCCCGAGGTTCTCCGCACTCAGCCTTGTCGAGGCAGGACGAGAGTCAGGTCACAAAAGCTAAGCACTTCCGGCTGTGGCAGCAAAGGCTGTGCTCTAAAACGCATTTTTAAAATTGGCTTTTGAAGGGTAGGACAGCTTTTATACAGTCTCGTTTCTCCAAGACACGGGAGAGTGAGTTTCGGACTCTGCAAACGCCTCCCCGTTTCCTCGCGCGTGCATTTAAGACGTGATTCTCCTTGCACCTTCCCGGAGCCTCTCCCGCACAGTGAGCCACACGTACAGACCAAACCTACCCGACGGGGATGTGGGGTCACTGGGCGAAAGGCAGAGGAATTGTTTCTGCCTTATCTGCTGTGCGTAAACTGCATTGATTGCCCTGAAATAGAAAAAGGCGTATTTCGTAGCACAGGGAAGGTCCACACACGGACTTCGCTCATGACCCATTCACACCTTATTTAATCCTGGAGGAGAACGTATCGGATCCATGAGGCTTTATAAGGAAGGTGGACCCAGGAGGCAGGCTTCAATCGGTTCAGGAAAGGACCTGTATTTTCCAGTTAGAAGGACTCACGCTAAGAGAGCTGGAGTGTTTCAGTCAAGGCAGTCAGCATTTCCACTGCGACTTGCCTTAGCCAGAGACTTAGAATGCCGTAAGAATTGTAAAGCGTGCGTGCTTTTGAGGTTTACTGTGCTACGTTTGCTAAATGGCTACGCTTAAATTTGGTTTTGCTTTTTTGCGGTTTCAATTTTTCCTTCGTGTAAAGGATCTAGACTTTCACATTTAAGACAATTAATAGATACGGGGTGCCTGGGTGGCTCGGGAGGGTGGGCGTCCGTCCGACTCTCGATTTTGGTTCGGGTCAGGTTCTCACGGTTCGTGGGATCGAGCCTCACGTTGGGCTCTGCGCTAACAGTGCTGAGCCTGCTTGGGATTCTCTCTCTGTCCCTCCCCCACTGTCTCTCTCTCTCAAAATGAATAAATAAACATTAAAAAAAAAAGAAAATTAGGGGCGCCTGGGTGGCTCAGTCGGTTGAGCGTCCGACTTCGGCTCAGGTCATGATCCCACCGCTTGTGAGTTCGAGCCCTACGTCGGGCTCTGGGCTGATGGCTCAGAGCCTGGAGCCTGCTTCAGATTCTGTGTCTCCCTCTCTCTCTCTGTTCCTCCCCCACCTGTGCTCTCTCTCTCTCTCTCTCTCTCCCTCTCACAAAAATAAGTAAACATTTAAAAAAAAAAGGAAAGTTAATAGATACGAATGTCAAGTGGACTGTTGAAATAGAGTAGGGACGCCTGGGTGGCTCAGTCGGTTAAGCGTCTGACTTCGGCTCAGGTCACGATCTCGCGGTATGTGAGTTTGAGCGCCGCGTGGGGCTCTGTGCTGACTGCTCAGAGCCTGGAGCCTGTTTCAGATTCTGTGCCTCCCTCTCTCTGACCCTCCCCCGTTCATGCTCTGTCTCTGTCTCAAAAATAAATAAATGTTAAAAAAAAAAAATTAAAAAAAAAAAAAGAAATAGCAGAGTAAACAAAGTACAATGCAGAGAATTTGCATGCTGAGTGGGAGGCGGGCAGGACCCAACTGCCATCCTCCTCCCCCCCACCAGCCTCCTCACCCCCCCTAAAGTGTAGGTTCTACCTCCACGTGTTTAAGACCAGGCTTACGTGCGCACTTCCTGGTACCCCTGTCCTTGGAAGGAAATTCAAAGCCCATGTTTCCCTCTCCAAGCAGCCGTTACCGTGAGTGCTGTCTTTCTCATCCTCAGCGTGCTGGGGAGGACCGTTGTCACTAGGCACAGTGAGTCTCTGGTCCAGAGGAAAGAGCCGCAGGAGGGCAGAGCAAGGTACGTTAGCAAGAGGGGGCACAGGCATAGGCCGATTCTCCAAGGGTGGACGGCGGGGTTCCTCTGAACGGGCTCGACGGTCATTCCTCGTGGAACCTGACGCGGCTGGCACTCTGAGCCCCAAATAAACGACACGAGCCCCGGCCCAGCTCGGCCCGCAGGTTAACTGCGTTTTCCAACCTCCATCCCCAGAGAAGAACCCAGTTTGGGATGTTAGGATCCCCTGTGTTAAGCCTAAAAGAGGGCAGATGGCCATCTTTCCCATTTCTGAAATGATCAACTTGCCTGTGACACAATTAGCTCTGTGAAGTCACTCCCTCAGAGCTGGTCCTTACCAAGGAGATAAAATTGCTGACTTAATGAATTTGAATACAATAAATGTGAATAATTTACTTTTTAAACTTTATATTTTTTTCTTCACGGTACGTGCCCTCTTTAATCCCCATCCCCCACTTCCCCCCCACCCACCTCCCCTCTGGTGACCATCAGTGTGTTCTCTATAGTTAAGTCTGTTTCCCAGTTTGCCTCTCTCTCTCTCTTTTTTCCTTTGCTCATTTGTTTCTTAAATTCCACAAATAGTGAAATCATACGGTATTTGTCTTTCTCTGACTTGTTTCACTTGGCATGATACTCTCTGGGTCCACTCACGTCGTTGCAAATGGCGAGATTTCATTCTTTTTCATGGCTGAGTAATATTCCATTTATGTATATACCACATTGTCCTCATTCTTCAGTTGACGGCCACTTGGGGTGCTCCCATAGTTTGGCTATTGTAAACAATGCTGCACTAAACATAGGGGTGCACATATCCCTATTTTTGTATTTTTTTTTTGTAATTCATGTTTTTGTATTTTTTTTTTTTTTTTGTAAATACCCAATAGTACAAACACTGGGTGGTAGGTAAGTTCTATTTTTAACTTTTTGAAGGACCTCCATACCGTTTTCCACAGTGGCCGCACTAATTTGCATTCCCGCCAACAGGGCAAGAGTCTTCCTTTCTTTCCACATCCTCACCAACACCTGTGGTTCCTTGTGTTTTTGATTTTAGCCATTTGACAGGTGTGAAGTGATAGCTCATTGTGGCTTTGGTTTGCAGTTCCCTGATGATCAGTGGTGTTGAGCATCTTTTCATGTGTCGGTTGGCCATCTGGATGTCTTTGAAGATATGTCTTCTCATGGCTTCTGTCCATTTTTTTTAATCGGAGTATTTGTTTTTTGGATATTGAGTTGTGTCAGTTCTTTATATATTTTGGATCCGAACTCTTTCTTGCGTATGTCGTTTGCAAATATCTTCTCCCATCCAGTAGATCGCCTTTTAAGTTTTGTTGATTATTTCCCTCACTGTACAGAAGCTTTTTATTTTGATGTAATCCCAACAGTTTATCTTTGCTCTTGCTTCCCTTGCTTCGGGAGACACGTCTAGAAAAATGTTGCTATGGCCAATGTCAGGGACCTTACTACTGCCTGTGCCCTCTTCTAGGATTTTTATCGTTTCAGGTCTCATATTTAGGCCTTCAATCCATTTCGAATTTATTTTTGCACATAGTGAGGGACAGTGGTCCATTTCCATTCTTTTGCATGTGGCCGTCTAGTCTTTCCAACGCCATTTGTTGAAGACACTGTCCTTTTCCCATTGGATATTCATTCCTCCTTTGTCGAGGATTAATTGGCCATATCGTTGTGGATCTATTTCTGGGTTTTCTATTCTCTTCCATTGATCTGTGTGTCTATTTTTATGCTAGTACCGTATTAATTACTACCACTTTGAAACATAACTTGGAATCTGGAATTGTGATACCTCCGGTTTTTTCTTTTTCAAGATCGCTTTGGTTATTTGAGGCCTTTTGTGGTCCCATACGGATTTTAGGACTGTTTGTTCTAGTTTTGAAACACGCTGTTGGTATTTTGATCGGGAGTGCAATAAATCCGTAGATGGCATAGTGAGCACTGGGTGGCGTATGTAAGTGACGAATCACTAAATTCTATTCCTGAAACCAATACTACACTACATATTAACTAACTAGAATTTAAATAAAAATTTAAAAGAGAAAAAAAAATGTGTAGATTGCCTTGGGTACTACAGACATTTTAATGGTATTTGTTCTTTCAACCCATGAACATGGACTGTCTTTCTATTTCTTTGCATCATCTTGAGTTTTTTTCATCAGCGTCTTATAGTTTGGGGAGTACAGGTCTTTCACCCTTTTGAGTACATTTATTTCTAGATATTGTATTGCTTTGGGTGCACTTGTAAATGGGATTATTTTCTTAATTTCAGTTTCTGCTGCTTCATTATTAGTGTATAGAAATGCAACAGACGTCTGCACACTGATTTTGTATCCTGCAACTTTACTGAATTCTTTGATCAGTTCTAGTAGTTTGTTGGGTTTTCTACATGTAGGATCATGTCATCTGCAAATAGTGAATGTTTTAATTTTTCCTTACCAGTTTGGATGCATTTTATTTCTTTTTGTTGTCTGATTACTGTGGCTGGGACTCCCAGTATTAGGTTACAAAACAGTGGTGAAAATGGACATCCCTTGCCTCGTTCCGGACCTGACGGGAAGAGCTCTCAATTTTTAACCATTGAGTTCAATGACGTTAGCTATGGGTTTCTCATATATGGCCTTCATTATATTGAAGTATGTTCCCTCCAAATCTACTTTATTGAGGGTTATCGTGAGTGGATGTTGTTAAATGTGAATAATTTGGTAGGAACTGAGACAGGAATGAAAGCATTAGCATTTGGCAGATTTGGGTGGGCTCAGAAAATATCATTATTTTCAGCAAACATTTTTCCAGGTGGGCATTGTTCTATTAATAATTATACCTCAGAGGATTAATATCAAATAATCAATTAAAAATACATTTTAGTCATGGGAAAATGATTATAATTAATTGTTTTTGATACAAGAAATCATTTAGTGGTTTTCAGAATAATAGAAAATTGTATTTCATTTGCTACTTTGCATACATATGCTTTGCACAATAAACATTGGTTTCGTGGGCTTTGCTTACAAAGCACCAAAAATAACCGATTATTTGATCAAAATGGAGCTTTTAAAAAAAATGTTTATTTACTTTTGACAGAGAGAGAGTGCAAGTGGAAGGGGGCAGAGAGGGGGACAGAGGATCTGAGCGGGCTCTGTGCTGAGAGCAGAGAGCCCCACGTGGGGCCTGAACCCACGAACCATGTGATCATGCCTTGGGCCGAAGTCAGATGCTTAACCAACTGAGCCACCCAGGCGCCCCGCAAAATGGTGCTTTATGTCAAGGAATCTAGTCTGCAATTTCCTGTGAACTTGAACCTGGTGGAGAAGACTGTATCAGGAAAAATTACATTATAACCACAGAGTAATCAGAATCGAAGGAGAGAATCCATTTCAGTATATGCGAGCATCATTTTTTCCGTTCCTCAAGCAGAGTGCTATCTGCTAGTCGCAGTTTCTTTAAATCTACTTTGCACAAATGAATGCATGAGATGTGTATGTATGCACGTGTCTGTGTCTGTGCATCTTTTAAAATCACACTACCAAGAAAGATCAAGACCAACCCGATAAATCCTAGCACTCATGCATTACTCAGGCATGTGTAATGGCATCTCTTCTAAATATGACTTAACTACCCAGCACTTCCTGCCATTTGAACTTTGCTGAGAATAGCAACTGAGCCAAATGACCTTAGAGAATCAAAACACATGTCACAGAGCCCATGTACTACGTACTCACAATTACTGACATATTGACAAAGCTGTAACAGCCGGAAGCACTTACAGAGGATTTAGCGTGGCCAGCCCACCTCCGCGTACTTTGTCTGTATCAACGAACATGGCTCTTGAAAAAAAACCACAGAACCTAGGCCCTGTTGTTTCCGAGTCCATTCCACAAGCAAGGAAAACCTCTCTCGCTCTCAAAATAAATAAAATAAAAAATAAATAAATAAAGTCACGTGGCTTATAAGTGGCAAAGCTGGAATTTGAGGCTAGATTCTGGCTGCCACACACACCCGTTGACCTCTCAGCCTTTCGAGTGACCCTTTGTTACAAAGGCATTCATGGAAACTCGTGCATTGTCCTTGTGGGCAGGATAAACCATTCATCTGGACTTTATGGAGAAGTTTAATTGTCTACACAGTTGGCCAAGTATCTGATTCTTTTGTTCTTGTTGCTTATCAAATATGGTCATTATGGGGCGCCTGGGTGGCTCAGTTGGTTAAGCGTCCAGCTCTTGGTTTCAGCTCAGGTCGTGATCTTGCAACTTGTGAGTTTGAGCCCCACAGTGGGCTCTTTGCTGACAGCCCAGAGCCTGCTTGGGATTCTCTGTCTCCCTCTCTCTCTGCTTCTCCACCTCTCTCTGTCTCTTTTAAAAACAGTACTAAAATATGGTCAATTTACACATTTTTTACACTCTTTATTTTTATTTTTTTTTTAATGTCTATTTATTTTTGAGAGACAGGGAGAGCGCGAGAGTGTGAAGGGGGAGGGGCAGAGAGAGAGGGAGAGAAAAAATACAAAGCAGGTTCCCGGCTGTCAGTGCAGAGCCGGATGCGGGGTTCAAACCCACGAACCGTGAGATCACGACCTGAGCCGAAATCAAGAGTCAGACGCTCAACCAACGGAGCCACCTGGGTGCCCCCGGAAGATTTACTTCTTAGATTTTTAGAGTACAAAGGGGCCTCATAAATTGCTGTTTGCTTTTAATTTACACCCATGGCCTGAAGGAATGGGACACACACACACACACACACACACACTCTCACAGCTTTTTTTTTTTTTTTTTTAATACCAAACCCAATTGAGTGTTTAGGACATGACATCAAATCATAGCTCATTCAACATGTATTTATATCCTCAGCACCACCCGTCAGGATGCAGTGCAGCATAGCTTGCTCTGCGGACCACCCAGGGAGCGAGCAGGGGATGGGGGTGCGGGGCTGGGGAGGCGGGGGCCTGTATCCGCTCTACCGGGTAAGCTGTTGTTGCCCTTTCCATCCACAGACATGAACCATGAAGCCCAGAGAGGTCAGGGAACCTCCCAGAAACCCAACTGGAAAGCGTCGGGGCTGGGAGTTGGGCTCTGGAAGTCTGGTGGCAGGAACTCAGCCCAGTGAGGGGCAGAGGCACATCGACAGGCATATTCTCTAAAGTGTGGGAACACGGAGGTGCGTGAGTGATCTTTTGGCGGAAGTACAGGCGTCCCCACAAGACAGCTGGTGTGACTCCGGGAACCTCGCCTCTGGGACTCTAGGTTGATAAACAGTAACGTTTAAACGACACGGAGGGAAAAGTGCTGTAAGCGTCCTGGGGTTCACTGCGTCGGCTCTGAGGCTCCCAGGAAGTGACCACAAACCGAGCAGCTGACACAGAATTTATTCCGTCACAGCTCTGGAGCCCAGAAGCCTGAAATCAGACTGTCAGCCTCTCCGGATGGCAAACGATGCAAAACTTAAGTCATGAGGGTCAAGAGAAAAAGCCGAGGACATGCCTGCACAACGTTCGCACGATGCCTCACAAAGATCCCAAGGTCGGGGAGTCCGGTCACACAGGGCCTTTTCCAAACAGTCAGGGTGAGCCTCAGATCCTGTTGGTCAACCCTGGCACCTCTATGGAGATTCAGAGCATGCCCCAGGGTCATCTCAGCAGGATCCAGAGGCAGAGAAGGGTCTGCCTGTGGGTGAGGTCTTTGTTCCATGAAATGGGTCCCATCGAAATCCATGGGAGACACACGAAGTTTTGAGAAAATTGCTTCTGCAGAAACCCTGCCTGCCTGGCCAGAAAGGAGGCCGTCAGACCCCCGGGCCCCCAAACCCTATTGTCAGAAAGCAGGCTGAGAAAACCACTCAGCTGCAAACATGTGGCGCCTTTTGTTTCCAAGCAAGGAAGACTCAGAAAGTGCAGCCAAGGGCCCGGATGGTGAAACCACAAGCTTCATTCCCGTGCCTTGAGCCGGCATCAAGGGACTTCCAACCGCACCCGTCTGGATTCTGAGACCCCTTTGAGCCTTCCACTTTCTCTTTTCTGGAGCAGAACTGTCTGTGGCTGTTTTCCACTGCCTGTCCCACCAGTGCACGCTCGGTGTGTTGGGAGCGGATAATTCTTCTCTTTGGTTCACAGGTCCAAAGATGGGCAGAAGTTGAGCCCCGGGAACTGAGCTTAATGATTAGACCCAGGAGCCTAATAATGAGATTCTGAAATCTGAGCTAATGTCATGAAGAGAAGAGAATCTTGGGAACTTTGGGAGGGGCCGAATGTCTTTTGCACATGGGAAGCACAACGACACAGGAACCAGATGGCAGACGGCGGCAGGTGGACTCCAAGGTGGCCCCCGTGATTCTTGCCTCCTGATATTTATGCCTGTGTGTAATCCCCTACCCTGAATCGCAAAGCAGGACCTGTGACTTGCTCCTAAACAATGGCATATGGCAACAGTGACGGAGGCCACCCTGGGATCATGCAGCATCATATAAGCCTTCATCCCACTAGTAACTCACTCTCTCTCTCTAATGTTTTTAATGTTTATTTATATGTGAGAGAAAGAGACACGTCACAAGCAGGGGAGGGGCCGAGAGCGAGAGGGAGACACAGAATCTGAGTCAGGCTCCGGGCACCAAGCCATCAGCACAGAGCCCGACGCGGGGCTCGAACCCATGAAGTGCTAGATCATGACCTGAGCCGAAGTCGGACGCTCCACCAACTGAGCCACCCGGGCGCCCCTCTCCCTCCCTTTGTTGACTTTGAGGAAGCCAGCTGCCATACATCCCGTGACGGCAAGGAACTGAATTCTGCCAACATCCTCGTGAGCAGGGGTGCACACGCTTCCCCAGTCGGACCTCCAGATGAGGGTGCAGCCTGGTCAACACCTTGACTGCAACCTCGAGACTATAAGCAGAGTCCCCAGCTAACCCATTTCTACATTTCTGGCTCACAGGCACCGTGTGGTTGTAAATGTGTGTTGTTTGAAGCGGCTACAGCTGTGGTGCTTTGTTACACAGCAATAGATAATTAATGCATGCAATTTATTCCATTTATTCCACGGACACGAGTTAAGAGTTGTGATGCCGATACAGAAAGATGTTAATGGCTACATGGTTATCTGTCGGCATCATTTTTATTAATCTGAGCAGATCTGTAGAGTATTAATAGCCTAGTCCATTCATGAAATAGATAAAAGTCACGACTGTTTTTAAAAGTTACTTATTTTGATAGAGAGAGAGAGAGAGAGAGAGAGAGAGTGAGCATGCGTGAGCCAGGGAAGGGCAGAGAGAAAGAGAGAGAGAATCCCAAGCGGGCTCTGCACTGTTAGCACAGAGCCCCACGTGGGGCTTGATCTCATGAGCATGAGATCATGATGACCTGAGCTGAAATCAAGAATCAAACGCTTAACCGAGCCACCCAGGTGCCGCCTAAGTTACCATTTTTAAACAATTTTGCACACAATACTAGCTCCTCTATATAATTAGCCCTCAAATTCGTTGACACAATTAGTAGATACAACTTTAAGACTCAAGGGGTGCAAAAGGATTATTTAAATCCACTGATTTCCCACCATTTACCAGGCTGCTCTGGGCACTTTACAGACTCCAGCTTCTTACCCTCAGAACGATGCTGGAAGGAAGCTTTTTTCAGTAAATCTAGTTTCCGCCGGGAAAGCTCAGGATTGGAGAGATTAAGCAACTTGTCCAAAAGACGGAGCTTGGATTTGAGCCCGAGTTAGACTGACCCCAAACGTTTATGTCCTTTTCATATATTATGCTGCTTATTTTTCACGTTTTTAAACTCCAAAGGTAGGAGATTCTTTTCCCCCGGTTTTATTCATTTACTTTTACCAGTACGTTTTTTAAAGGAAGATGTTTAAATAGTTTTAAATGTTCATAAATACGTTGAACACAAGAGGTAGTGGCAACGCAAGCATTTTCCTTTAGTCTTTCACCAAACGGTTTTGAGCATCTTTTATTAAATGTCATACAAATACAAAATAAGTAATTTTAATTTTGCTAGTCGTCAGCCACATTCTTTCACTTTATTACTTCCATAAATATTTGCATCACAAAGAATACTGCATTCTGTATTTATTCTGGATATGAAAGAGCCACAATTAATTTTACCAAGCACTTCACAGATGTTAAAGTATAATTTTCAAAAACTTAAAAACATAGTTCCCGCACAAGCAAAAAATGAACATGTAGAAAAGACCAACGAAGCTAAGAACTGGTTCTTGGTAAAAATAAACAGAATTGGCAAAAAAAAAAAAATTTACTGGAGAGAGGACTTAAATAAAATCAGAAACGAAAAAAGAGACGTTATAACTGATGCCACAAAAATACAAAGGATCACAAGAGACGACTATGAACAATTACACTCCAAGAAATTGGCCAACCTAGAAGAAATGGATGAATTCCTAGAAACACACAATGTTGAATGAATCACGATGCAATAGAAAATCTGAAGAGATGAATTACTAGTAAGGAGATTGGATCATTAATCAAAAACCTCCCAACAAAATCCGGGACTAGATGGCTTCACTGGTGAATTCTACCAAACATTCAAAGAAGAAGGAATACCAATCCTTCTAAAACTCTGCTAAAAACCAGAAGAAGAAGGAACTTTTCTAAGCTAATTTTACCAGACCACCATTACCCTGTTATGAAAACGAGACGAAGAGAACACAAGAATAGAAATGTACAGGCCGTTATCTCTGATGAAAATATATGCAAAACTCCTCAATAAAACATTAGCAAATTGATGGCGCCCCTGGGTGGCTCAGTCGGTTGTGCGTAAATAAGGCCGAGGTGGGGTGGGTAGAAGTCAGAGGCTGAAGGTATAAGGCAGGAGGAGGGCACACCTGTTCCCAGAGGGTGTGCCTGTTTCCTTTGAGCTCTGGCTTTATGACCTTTAAAGTGAAGGGGCGCCCTGGTGGTTTAGTCTGTTAGGCGTCCGACTTCAGTTCAGGTCATGATCTCACACTTCATGGGTTCAAGCCCCGCCTCGGGCTCTGCGCTGACAGCTCAGAGCCTGGAGCCTGCTTCGGATTCTGTGTCTCCTTCTCTTTCTGCCCCTCCGTCGCTCACGCTCTCTGTCTCCCAAAAATAAATAAAGGTTAAAAAAAATTTTTTCGAATATGAACAAATTGAATTCAACGATGTATTAAAAGGACCATATACTGCGATCGAGTGGGATTTTCCCCAGGAATGCAAGGATGGCTCGCTATTTGCACATTGGTCAATGTGATCCACCACATTAACAAAAGGAAGGATAAAAGTCGTGTGAACCTCTCAATAGATGCAAAAAAAGCATTTGACAAAATTGAACATCCATTTATGATAAAAAACCTCTCAACAAGCGGACATAGAAAGAACATTTCTCAACATAATGAAGGTCTCGTAGGACAAGCCACAGCCACATGGTACTCAATGCTGAAGAGCTGAAGGCTTTTGCGCTAAGATCTGGAGTAAGACAAGCCTACCCACTCTTGCCATTTTTATTCAACACAGTATTAGGAGTTTTAGCCAGAACAGTTAGGCAAGAAAAAGAAATAAGAGGCATCAACATTGGAAAAGAAGAAATAAAACTTTCACTATTTGCAGATGACATAATATTATATTTCGAAAGCCTAGACTCCACCGAAAAACTTATAGGCTCATAAAAGAATTCAGTAAAACTGTATGATACAAAATCAATGCACAAAAATCGGCTGCTTTTCCATATGCTAATAACAAACTCTCAGGAAGAGACATTAAGAAAATTAGCCCATTCACAGTTGCATCAAAAAGAATCAAATGCTTCGGAATAAATTTAACTAAGGAGGTGAAAGCCTTCCACATTGAGACCTACAAGATATTAATAAAGGACACTGAAAAAGACACCAATAGATGGGAAGCTATACCCTGCTCACGGATTGGACTATTGCTAAAATGTCCACACTACCCCAAGCAATCTACAGATTCAATCCAACCCCTATCAAAATACCAATGGCATTTTTTCTAGAAAGAGAACGAACCATTCTAAGATTTGCGTGGAACCATAAAAGACTCCTAGCAGCCAAAGCCATCTTGGATAATTTGTCATGGTTTAAGAATATCTCTAAGGCAATTTTATATTTATAGATTTCTTTCTGTGTTCCTAGGGGAAGTACTCTCCCAAAACACCGATTTGAAAGAAAGGGCCAAATTTGACGATCAAGTCTGGTGTGCCTCGTATGTAGATACTATAATTTATGACTGCAGAGATTTAAAATTCCCCACAGTAATGAGATTCCCGCTGCCACGGTGGTTCCATGACTTGAAGCTCCTTCCTCAGTCCATGGTGAGCAGTGGAGAATAATAAGGTGTAAAGTTTGGGGTCTTAGGGAGGAGACCTCAGTGGGTCTGGTGCTGTACATCCTGGGAAATCAATGCAAACGAGCTATTACCCAAGAAAAAGGAAAATCTTCCGAGGGCACTCAGGTTTGTGTAAGGAAAATTCTCCTGGGACACCTCCATTCTTCTGAGAGGTGTCACTCGCTCACAATGAAAGAGAAAAAGGAACAGTAAACACACTTGCTATACATCTAAAGAAAGAAGAGACAGCAGAAGGTTGCAAAAAATTTTTTTTTCCAGGGTGGTGGTTATTCTATTTGGGACTAGGCTTATTCAAACATAATTACCAACGGAAGTGGGTCAAGTTGAAATTTCTGTGAAGCCGGCTTGGGGTGGATTGGACGGAAGAGGGGTCAATTGCTTTTTACTTTAAGCCTTCTGAAAAATGTGATTTAAAAACAAACAAACAAACAAAAAACCCCTGCCCGTACGTTAATGTGATATTTTACAACCAAATTACGAAGGAATCTAAAATTTTAGATTCAGAAGGCACTGAAGGCACCCTCTAATCCAACTCATTTTATAGAGAAGTTTTAGTGTTAGGATCAGAGATGTTGGGTTTAAAACTAAAAATAATGAATAAGCTATGCAGAGAACATATATATATTCCAGTCCAAATTCCTGTGTTTCCAGTTAAAACCAATGCAATAGAGTGACAGCATTATTAAAGCTTAGTTCAAGGAATTCTAACTCAACACCCAGGCACAACACAGGAAATTTAAGCATGAGAATATATTTGAATTAATTTTCACTGACAAAGGCAAACCGAAAGAGGCGGCAAGACTCAAGTCAGAAGACAGAACGCCTCCAGGGGACAGAAGGCCCGGCACCCAAGTTTCTTTTAGGATCAGCGGAGGTGACCTGCTGTTGTCTCCTTCAACTTCACCAACGTCTACACCGCCATGCTGCCTATAGAATATATTTATGATTAAATATAGTCTCTTCTCAGAAAGGGAGCACCGTATGTAAAGGCATCATCAAGAAACAATGCCCAAGTCTTGGGGAAGGCCTAGCAATTCTTGCTTGCCCAAGCATCCGGAGCCGGCTTTCTGAAATGAAATTTACCCTAAGCCACTTTCCCACTGGCTTTCTAAAATGCTTAAAGTAAACAAGCTGGAAAGGCACGACTCTGCCGCTCTTGGAGGGCTCGGCAGGGGTCCCGAAGTTCATAAGCCCTTCTCTGTGGGTGGTCGGCTCCCCCTGGCTTCCCGCCGAGGCCCAGGCACCCAGGCCCGGGGCGCACGCGGCCTCCGGGTGTCGCTGCTGCCGGGGCCTCGGCCCAGGAGGTGGCCGCGGGCCGCGCGCCGGCGGCGCCACCTGCCCCAGGGGCACTTGTCGAATCAGGACCCACCCGTCCGGAGAGAGAACTGTCGCTGCCAACATGAAAGCCAGCGACACGGTAGCTTAAACGGTCCAGACACAAAACTCGCCGCGGGACGATGAACTCGCTCGGCAAACCGCTGCGACTTGGGAAAATTATTTTCCCGAGACTCGTTGAAGCTTTACGGGAGCACAGAGGGACATCTGGTCGTTGGACAGAGCTGACTTTTACGAGAAGCTAGTTGGCCGGACTCCGTGGAAAGCGGCTCGATACTCACATCTTGGCGCTCGCACGCGGCCGCTGAAGGGCAGACGTGAGAATGTGCGAGATCACAGAATCCCAGTTTTCTCTCGGCCCCTGGAGTCTTCTTACTGCGAAGCCAGTAATTGCGGCTTCTGATGGCACGGCGGCGGGGGGACAGAGGAGCCCGGCAGGTTTACGGCCTGCCAGCGGGGCTCCGGGCGGGTCGGGGCCCCCGCGGCGCGCTCATTAGCGCCCACTCTCCTTAATGGCTTCCTGTGGCTGGGTGTTTACTTGTCATTTGTTGTCGCCTTTGTCTCCCCGCCACGGAACCTCAGGCCGACGGGGCTTTGCTTTCCTGCCCCGCGGCTCGCTCCTGGGGGCGGACAGGCGCCCCCGAGACCCCCCGCCCCGCGCCCCGCAGACACCTCCCCCTCGCGTACACCCCCCCCCTCCCCGCGCACAGCCGCCCCCCTGCCCCGGCCCGCTGCGTGCACCCCGCCCCCTAGGCATCCCACGCACCGCAAACACCCCCGTCTCGCCGCCCCTCCCCTTGCACCCCGCTCCCCCACGCCTCCCACACACCCCGAACTCCCACCCCCCCGCCTCACCGCCCCCCTGCGCGCCCCGCAGGGGGCGCCACTGCGCACGGCGCCTCCCCGCCCGCACTGCCCCCTCCGCCCGTCGTCCCCCATTCGCTCCACGCTCCGCGAAGAGCTCCACTGCCCCGCCCCCGCGCATGGACTCCACGCGGCGCCACCCCACCTGCTCCGCGCGCCCCGTCCCCCGACGCGCACCCCGCGCACGCCAGCCCCGCGCTCCAGCGCTTACCCGGAGGACCGGGGAGCAGCCGGGCTGGAAGCGGGGCTGAGCAGCCCCGGACGGGCGCTCCCGCTGCCGCAGTGTCCCGGCTCGCACGGGCCTCGCCGTCAGAACGACCCGGGAATTGGGGGGCCCGGACCCCGCAGCCCCTCGGCCCCGCGTAGGGGAGCACGGTGCCAGGGCCTGTCAGCCGCTCAGGGACACGTGAATCGCCGACAGCGGGACAGAGGGAAGACCCAAACACCGCGCCCCCCCCCCCCCCCAAGCCCCGACGCTTCCCCGAGGGGCCGCTGTCCTTGCGGAGCAGGGACTAGCGGTGGCGGGCACCGCGGACCTCGGCGCACCCCAGCGCCCCGAGCGGAGCCGGGACAGCAGCCGGGGGACGAGCGCCCTTCCCGCCAAGGCCGGGCGGGGACCTCCCTGGGGCCCCCAGCCTCCAGGAGGGCGACGTGACCTCGTGAGGAATCGCTCTAGAAATTGCACGGAAACACAGTCTGATTAGTGCCGACGCCGTGACCTTTGCTTCGTCCGCACAGCACCCCCCGACCCCGGCGGCGCCCCGTGCTGCCCGATTCCATTCTCCCTGAGCCGGACGCGGGAAATCCCAGCCCCAGGTTAACACCCCCCCCCCGGGTAAATGAGCTCTTCTGGGGGGTCCCTCTTTCAAAGAAGCCCTTCCATGTATGCGGTCACACTAAGGCCTCATCGGTGCGCCCGGGACTCCCAGTTGGGAGGTGAACTGGTAATTCACAAGAGGCGGGATTTCCGCCTCCCTCATTTGTTACTACAAGCTGCGTATTCCCGTGTGACAATTGGTTTCTAGTGCGCGGTAATCCAAAGTCTCCCTGTGAAAGGGAGATAAAACTAGAAATTGAATTATGAAGGAAAAGTATCTGCATCGACTTCCTCTCATTGTCCTCAAAGCTGCCCTTCCCGTCTCTCCCTTCCCTCCCGAACGGATCTTCCCCCAGCCTCGTCTATTAACTCCTAGCAGCTACCCTTGAGGAGAGGAGGGGGGAGGAGGAGGTGGGGGAGGAGGGAGGGGAGGAGAGAGAGGGGGAGGAGGGGGAGGGGAGAAATAAAAACCAGTTTACTTCCCCTCAAAGTGTTCCCTTTAATTTTTGAGTACCAATGAACCCCTACAATTTAGGGACAGAGACTTTCAAAGGTGTTACTCTTTTGGGGTCACTTTGAAAATACCTTCAAGGTATCCACATGTCGGATTCCTATGCTTAGAAATGGCATTAGGGGCATCTGGGTGGCTCAGTTGGTTTAGCATCTGACTTTGTCTCAGGTCTCACCTTTTGGAGCCTGGAGTCTGTTTCGGATTCTGTGTCTCCCTCTCTCTGCCCCTCCCTGCTGGAGCGCTCTCTCTCTCTCTCTCTCTCTCTCTGTCTCTCTCTCTGTCTCAAAAAAATGAATAACCATTAAAAGAAAAAAAAATGGGAAATGGGACTTTAAGTTCCTAGCTATCTGCTGGTTTATAATTTGGCATTAAAAATATCACTGCGAAATACAACAGATTGTTCTAAGATTACAGAGTTGCAAAGTGGATTGGCCACGTGTGTGGACTCTTGAAGCATGTGGACAATTGTGAGTTTTGGAAGCTGATTCAGGAGGGAGCTTGTGGAACAGAGATCACACAAAAGCTCCAGAATGTAAAATTTAAAAGTTTGTATGTTTCTTGCTTGCTTGCTTGCTTTTTCTGGATTTTGATAAATGTTTTCACTTTTTAGGAGTTAGTTCTGGTAAGTAGTGATATAATCTGCCTTACAGTTAGGTTAACATCACAGGAGGAATGTTTTTAAGGTTTTTCAAAGTGCATATTTGACACTATGTTGATCTCAATATAATTTTTTTTAAATAAACAGCCACTGCACAATCGAGCTTATCCGGTTGATATTTCCTTTTGTGAACTGATTTCCTTGACAGTGTGAATCATCAAGTTAAATTTTCTTTATCACGTCTTGTCACGCCGATCGTGTCCCACCGTGGGCTTCCTCTCGACAGTATCGTTCATGCTTAGGGAAGCGTGATGGTTAACGTGGAGGAGAGGGGCGCCTGGGTGGCTCAGTCGGTTAAGCGTCCGACTTCAGCTCAGGTCATGATCTCACACGCCGTGAGTTCGAGCCCCGTGTCGGGCTCTGTGCTGACAGCTCAGAGCCTGGAGCCCGCTTCAGATTCTGTGTGTCTCCCCCTCTCTCTGCCCCTCCCCTGCTCATGCTCAGTCTCTCTCTGCCTCAAAAATAAATAAAAACATTAAAAATAAATAAATAAAATAAAGTGAATGAAAGTCCTGCCAATACCATTGGGTGGCTTGTGGTGTTTTCAGATGAACTGATTGGTTCAAGCGACCCCTGTAAGAATCTCACAGGGTCGGGGGCATGAAGGCTACCTTCTCTGAGGTCTAGTGGTATTCCAGGATGAACGAAGTCCTCTCGAAATCTTGCCTAAGTGTTTATTCAGTGTTCCCCACGCCAGGCCCTGTTCTAGGCAATGTTGGTATACAGTGACCGTGACCGGATGACATGCACACCTTTTTCATTGGGCAAAATGCTGAGGCGAAGTATTTTTAGACGAGCATCATGTTTCGTTAACGACGCATTCACATTCATATCTTGCATGAATATTTTAGACTCCCTTCTCTATCCTGTGTTCTGGGTTTTACAGACAATGTTACCTTTCACATGACCCCAAATACCGTTTTGTGCCGTTTCCATAAAAACATCCCAAGAAATTTTGCTCAACCGGGAAGGTTGCTTCTGGTAATTTAGTGCACTTAATGCATTTAACACAAAAAGTTAACTTCCAGAGAAGATTCAAACATGGTTAGCAAAGCAACTGTTTTTTTTTTTTTTTTTTTTGGAAAAATTCAAATGCAAATTTGGGTGAGGTGTGTTGGGGCAAAAGGCCTGTGGCTTTTTCATGTGCACGCAGATCTCCTGCTGAGAGATGCTTCCACCTGGGAATTCATGGCCAGGTGCCAGTGCTCCCGGTGGAAGGAAGGAGGGAGGGACAGTTTGGAGCCGGTCACCGGTCACCAGGGAACGCACGTCTTATGCGTGTTCCCCCTGACCTGTAAACTGGGCTCAAACCCTGGAACCCTGGGAACACACAGACCGTGGATCTTTTTGAGTGGGCGTGGACCCTGGGACATCAGAGCAGAGCCTGTAAATTAGAGACAGAAGGAATCAAAAAGCCCCAAACAACCATCCTTATTCTTGAGAGCATGTAGGTGTGCAGGTGAAATATGGACCTTCTGCCCTGAGCTCAGAAGAGCATCTGTCGTCAAAATATGTCTTTCCGTCCTTAGCAAGTGTTCTGTGTTTTGTAACAGACCAGTGCGGTGAGGGGGAGATGGTCTAACCACTGGAAATCTCCACCATCATCTGGCAATTGCAGATCTGTTAGTCACAACACTAGACTTCTGGGTGTGATATGAAGGAGTCTGGGCACCCAAGTGGGCAGCCTGCTCATAAACGTTCGCCAAAGAAAAATCGTGCCATTTTCTGGAAAACACGGGACCTTGTTCCTAATAAGTATCTACAAACGCTGTTTACCGTAAGTTTGGAATATTTAAATGGTACATATAAAATGTGTTTTTCGTCTCTACCAAGAAGTTTAGTTTTTCTTGGCGTTTTAAAAATTGAAACGTATTGGTGTAATGTTTGATTTTTGTACAGTGATAAATAAAAAAATCTACCAGCATCCATGTGTATAAATAATATTATTAAATATTGAAATACCAGAATAAATCTTGTTAATTTTTTTAATGTTTACTAATTTTTGAGAAAGAGACAGAGAGACAGAGTGTGAGCAGGGGAGGGACAGAGAGAAAGGGAGACACAGAATCAGAAGCAAGCTCCGGGCTCTCAGCTGTCAGCACGGAGTCCAATGCAGGGCTCGAACCCATGAACCGTGAGACCATGACCTGAGCCAAGGTCGGACACTTAACCGACTGAGCCACCCAGGAGCCCCCGGAATAAATCTTGCATAACAAGGACTTTAAATTTCCACTTTTATGTCAAGAGGATGAATTTACTGTTCAAATGTTAAACTTGATCTTAAATATTAACCAATGTGTCTCAATGTGAATTCATATTCCTTTCTATTTATAAGGTAGTGAAGGGGCGCCTAGGTGGCTCAGTTGGTTGAGCATCCAACTTCGGCTCAGGTCATGATCTCGCGGTCTGTGAGTTCGAGCCCCGAGTCGGGCTCTGTGCTGACGGCTCAGAGCCTGGAGTCTGCTTCTGATTCTGTGTCTCCCTCTCTCTGCCCCTCCCCCACTCATGCTCTGTCTCTCTCTGTCTCAGAAATAAATAAACATTTAAAAAATTTTACAAGGTGGTGAAAATTTGCAATATCAAATGCTACATTGCGTTACCCCATGAGTGGATGGGTCCTTGATCACTTTAAAACATCTCTCTCCAGTGTCTAGTCGGAGCCCCTGGGCCGCTCCCAGCACAAGAGAGACCAGGCTGATGGCCAACGCTGATCAGAAAAAAGAGGTGAGATTTCTCATATGGAAGAAGAATGGGTTTTCTAAAACTATATTTTCATTCCATTCGGGAATATTTTTTTTGCACGTCTACTATGTTTCATGATTTTTAACTAGTTAGATTTAAAATATTCCTTTCAGCAAAGTGGTGAGTGTAATAAATATTTTTAAATTCTTATTTTATGCGAAGTAGTGCTTTGCACCATCCGAATAATTTTCATCTGGATGATCTAAAAGAAGATGGTCAAGGTCCCTGCCTCTGGAGAGAATACAGCGTGTCTGGGGAGATGAGACATAACTAACTAACATACTAACAAGGAGAGTAACAAAATCACCAAGTAGAAATACAGGTTTGGAGAGGAAGAAAAGAAACGATGCCAGTTCCTTATTAAATAAAGTCAGGGTGAGACTAGAGCAAGGCATTTCTCTAGAAACAGCGGGTTTAGTACAGTCTTAAAGGGTTTGTTTTTCCAGAAAGGTGAGTGCTTTGTCCCCACGTGTCTCCGGTCTTCTGAGCTGGTTTTAGCTGGTGTGGCTCTGGAAGTTGATGGCTCCACTGTCACGGGGGGTGGGGATGGGTTTCTTCGGGTTCTTTTTTAAAAGTTTATTATGTATTTTTGAGAGAGAGACAGAGACAGAGCACGAGCAGGGGAGGGGCAGAGAGAGAGGGAGACACAGAATCTGAAGCAGACTCCAGGCTCTGAGTTGTCAGCACAGAGCCCAACGCGGGGCTCGAACTCATGAACCGTGAGATCATGACCTGAGCCAAAGTGGGACGCTTAACCGACTGAGCCCCCCAGGCGCCCTGAGATGGATTTCTTCTGACAGGCTGTGTGCTTTCCTTCATTCATCCTTTTGCTATTCTGTGCACCTCCATTCCCTCCCTGAGTGGCATCTTACCTGTTATTCCAAAGCTCGATGGCACGATTTGGAAATTAAGACCAGAAGGATCTAGGATAGAGTATAGACCGTTATGAAGTGCATTTTCATAGCTGCGCTTTGCTGGTTAGATTTCAAAACCATGATAACTTTGTTTTCTTGGCTCAGAGTGTTGGATTTTTTGTTTGGTTTTGTTTGTTTTGCATCCCACACAAGGCGGCGGTGGTAAAGGGAAGGCTCAGTCCCGGAGTCAGGAAATCTGGGTCCGGCTTTTCAACATTTTTTTTTTTTTTTTTAATTTATTTTTGGGACAGAGAGAGACAGAGCATGAACGGGGGAGGGGCAGAGAGAGAGGGAGACACAGAATCAGAAACAGGCTCCAGGCTCCGGGCCATCAGCCCAGAGCCCGACGCGGGGCTCGAACTCACGGACCGCGAGATCTGACCTGGCTGAAGTCGGACGCTTAACCGACTGCGCCACCCAGGCGCCCCTGGGTCCGGCTTTTCATGTTGCTCCTCTGAGGGGATCTGAGCAGGTCCTCAACCCTCTCGAGCTCATCTAGAAGGTGGTGATGACCGTGGCTATTTCGTGAGAGGAGCCCAACGTGAAAGTGCCCGGCACGAGGTCATTTAAAGATAAAATGAAGAGTGTCTGGTCTTTGCAGTAGGGTTTGTTCACTGTGCATGGTCTCAGCTGCTCTTTTCCCAAACAACGCGCTACGTATGTTGCGTCCCGAACCGTGTCTTCACCGGAACATCGTTTGGGCACGCGTGGTACCCACGGCCGTGTGGCGGCGGGCACAGTTGTCGGTGCCTTCCTACGTGAGCAGGGGAGGCCGGCCCCTCGCGCCTGGGCGCGAGGCGGGCACGGCCCTCGGGCCGCCGGCCAGGGCAGCATTGCCAGGGCCACTTGGTCAGATGGCCGGAGGAGGCTGGAGGTTTGCAGCGCGCACCGCGGTCTCGGAGGAGGAGACAACGTGGTCTCATGACTGCAGGCTCAGAAGTTCCACTTCACCCCTTCCAATCAAGATAAACCCTACATATCGAACTAGGTAGGAGAGATGGCTTTCCGGAGTAATGTTAGAAATGTGGAGCTTTTGAAAACAGTCACTATCTGCCTGAGAGGAAGACTTCTTTGTCTCTGGAGCCACTGAAGCCAGGACAACCGCTTTTGATGTGAGTGACTTCTGGTCACCCCCACCCGCTCCCCCAGCACTCAAAGAACTGAAAGCAGTTTCTCTGTCCACACCTCCACGCATGTGTGTAGGAGCATTTATGCTGGCAACGGTGGGGAAGATTTAGTAGACGACTTAAAATTTTTCATGCAAGTTTCAAGACAAGGATGAAAATGTCACCCCCTTTTCAAAAGAAAGCTGGACTGTATAGGAAAGCTCTAGAAACTTGCACACAGGAAGGACTCCGGCAGGTTTACCTAAGCCTGGGAAGAGGGAGCATAAGTGTCTCCCGACACCTGGGGTTTTCATGTGGGTTTCATGTTATTTCGTAATGATTTCATGTTCCAATAAGCATATTCAGATGTATTTGGCATTTTTCCTAAGTAGCCTCAGAGACCAGACTAGAACCCAATGGAAGCAATTACAAAGAAGTAAATTTCAGTGCAGCAGGAGAGGGAATGTTTTCAATGGCTAAAGGAGCATCTTTGCTCCAGCCTGACTCTGGGTAGCTTGGAACTAACTGTGCAGGTCAAAACCGGGCACCACCACCCACCTTGCCCCCATCCTGCCATCCTCCCCGCACCCCCACACCAAGGATTTTGGTTTTGAAAGACAGGTTCACGTAGATGGATGCTAACGTTCCTTCCGATTCAAAGTGTATAGTCATCTGGATACAGAAGAAAACAAAAAAAACCTAGAAAAATAAAAACACACGATGTGAAAAACAAACACGGTGTGCACAAAACTCTTATTCAGAAGACTGCTTGCGTATGGAAGCTAGTTTATGAACCAGAAACCGCAATCCACGTGCAAGTGTTTGCTAATGTGTAATGATTAATTACAGCTTTCCACTTTACAAGTTTTTAGGAGATGTTAACATTACTTTACGCATGAAGGAAATTACCGCTGAATTTAAGTAAGACTTGTTTTACAGGCATTGATCTGTGGTATCACGGTGCCATGGGAAAAGGCTCCAGCGAGTAGACTAAAAACAACAAAAAAAGTCCCGTATAAAATATTATAGTAAGGTGAAAAAGAGCTTTTAGTTCATATTAAAGCAAAAAGATGTGGGCAAGGCAAATGACAAAAACAATGATACTACGTATTTATTTAATATATTTCGAGCATTGTACCTGGGTTATCCCAATTAATCCTCACCCAAACCCTGTGACATGGTGTACCTACTATTTTTTTTAGTAAGTCCTCTTTGCAGATGAGGAAATGGAAACTTAAGACAATTGATAACTCCCATGGGTTAACCATTTACCCCTGTAACTGGTTACGGACCCTGTGTCCAAACCCAGCCTGCCTCCAAAGCCAATAGAGTATCTAGGGTAGAGCACAAAATTAACATGCAACAAATGGACAGAGAAACCCTTCCTTGTGCCCAGTGAACGTTAGTCTGCCAATTTCATTCTTAATGTTATTAATAAAGTGATATACATTACATTACAAGAAAAGACACCTACAGACCAATATCTGGCATGACCATAAATGCAAAAGTTCTCAACAAAATAGTAGCAAATCAAATCCCCTCAAATATAAAAAGAATGATATACTATAACCGAGTGGGATTGATCTCAGGTATATAAGGCTGGTTTAACATTTGAAAATCAATTAATGTAATTCATTACATCAACTGACTGAAAAAGAAAAATCACACAATCATATGAGTAGATGCAGAAAACACATGTGAGAAAAATCCAACACCCATTCACGATAAAACAACTCTCAGTAAAGTCGAAATAGGTTCAGCTTGATAAATATCTACAGAAACCTACAGGTAAGATCACACTTAATGGTGAGAAACTCAAAGCTTTCTCACTAAGATCAAGTACAAGGAAAGTGTCTCTTCTCATCATTCCTTTTCAAGATTGTACTGGAACTCCGTATTTGTGCAATTAGATAAGAAAAGGAAATAAAAGGTATACGGATTGACAAGAAAGACATAAAACTATCTTTGTTCTCAGATAACATTGTTATCTATGTAGAAAATCTGACAGTATGGACCAAAGAGCTCTTGGAGCTAATCAGCAATTATACTGTAGTTGGAGGAAACAAGGCTAATATACAAAAGTCAGTTGTTTTACTACAGACCAGCAGTGAACAAGTGAAATTTGAAATTAAAAACACAGCACCAATTACATTAGCATCCCCACGCTCCCCAAAAAAGAAAGACTTAGGCATAACTCTAACAAAACATGGACAAGATGAGCAAAACTGCAAAGTTCTGACAAAGAAATGGAAAGAACTAAATAAGTGGGAAAATATCCCATGTTCATAGATACGAAGACTCAGCGTTATCAGGATATCAGTTCTTCCCAGTTCGATCTCTAGATTCAGTGCAATCCCAACTGAAATCCCAGCAAATTATTTGGTGAATATCAACAAACGGTTTCTAAAGCTTATGTAGAAAGCAAAAGGCCCAGAATAGTCAACACAATATTGAAGAAGAATAAACTTGGAGGACTGACACTACCCTACATCGACACTTAACTATAAAGCTATGGTAATCGAGACAGTGACGTATTGGAGAAAGAACAGACAAATGGTTCGGTGGAACAGAGCAGAGAGCCCAGAAATAGACCCACGTAAATTAGTCAACTGGTCTTTGACAAACGGGCAAAGGCACCACAATGGAGCAAAGGTCGTTTTTGTAATAAGGGTGCTGGAACAAGCGGAGATTCACACAAAATGAACCTCGACCTTACACCCTTCCTGAAAGTTAACTCAAATGGATTATATTATTTTTTCATTAATAATTTATTTATTTTTTAATTTACATCCAAGTTAGCATATAGTACAACAATGATTTCAGGAGTGGATTCCTCAATGTCCCTTACCCATTTGGCCCATCCTCCCTCCCACAACCCCCACCAGTAACCCTCTGTTTGCTTTAAGAGTCTCTTCTGTTTTGTCCCCCACCGTTTTTATATTATTTTTGCTTCCCTTCCCTCGTGTTCATCTGTTTTCTCTCTTAAATTCCTCGTATGAGTGAGGTCATATGATATTTGTCTTTCTCCGACTGATTAATTTCACTTAGCATAATACCCTCCAGTTCCATCCACGTAGTTGCAAATGGCAAGATTTCATTCTTTTTGACTGCCGAGTAATACTCCATTGTATTTATTATACCACATTTCCTTTATCCATTCAACAAATGGATTATATTCTCAAATCTAAATGCAAAACTGTAAAAGTAGCAGAAAACAGAGGAGTAAACCCATATGACCCTGGTTTGGTGATGACTTTTTAGATACAACACCAAAGCCATGGTCCATGAAAGAAAGAATTGATAAGCTGGACCTCATTAAAATTAAAAACTTCTGCTCTGTGACAGTGTGAAGGGAACTTAGAAGACAAGCCAAAAGATGGGAAGAATATATTTGCAAAAGGCACATCTGACTGATAAAGGACTATTATCTAAAATATACAGGGGTACCTGGGTGACTCAGTCAGTTAAGCGTCCGACTTCGGCTCAGGTCATGATCTCACGATTCGTGGGTTCAAGCCCCACGTCAGGCTCTGTGCAGACAGCTCAGAGCCTGGAGCCTGCTTCAGATGCCCTGTTTCCCTTTCTCTCTGCCCCTCCCTCCCTCACCTCCGTCTCTATCTCTGTCTCCCCAAAATAAAAATTTTAAATATACAAAGAACTCGTAAGACGCAACAATAGGAGAACAACTCAATTTAAAAATGGACCAAAGACTGTAACAGACACCTCACCAAAGAAGACATCCAGATGGCAAATAAACTAGGAAAAGAGGCTCTGGATCATGTCCTTAGGGAAATGCAAATTCAAACCATGAAATACTGCTGCACACCTATTAGAATGGCCAAAATCTGGCCAACACTCAGTGCTGGCAAGGATGTAGAGCCCCAGGAACTCTCGTCGCCGGTGGGAAAGCAAAATGGGGCATCCACCATGCAAGACGGTGTGGTAGTTTCTTACGAAACTACACACGCTCTTGTCATACGATCCAGCGATCACGCTTCTTGTCATTTGCCCGAAGGAGTCGAAAACTCTGTCCACACAAAAGTCTGCCCACGGATGCTTATAGCAGCTTCATTCATAACTGCTTTCCCTGGGAAGCAACCAAGGTGTCCTGTAGTAGGTGAATGAATAAATAAACCGTGGTCCATTCAGGCAACAGAATACTATTCAGTGCTAGAAAGAAATATACTATCAAGCCACAAAAGGCACAGAGAAACCTCACATGTGTATTACTAAGTGAAAGAAGTCGCTTTGTAAAGGCTTCATACTGTAGGATTCCAGCTATATGGCATTCTGGAAAAGTAAAACTAGAAGGACCCTGAAAAGATCTGTAATTGATCGGTAATTGATCGGCAGTTGATGGGGCTGGGGAGGCAGAGAGAAAAAAGGAGGACACAGAAGACCTTTAGGGCAGTGAAGACATTCGGCTTGTTGTTATTATGTTGAATACATGTCATTATACATTGGCCCGCCCCACAGAATGTCCATCGAGAGTGCATCAGTGGAGCGGCGCCTGGGTGGCTCAGTCGGTTGAGCGTCCGACTTTGGCTCAGGTCATGATCTGACGGTTCGTGAGTTTGAGCCCCGCATCGGGCTCTGTGCCGACAGCTCAGAGCCTGGAGCTGCTTCAGACTCTCCCTCTCTCCCTCTCTCTTTCTCTCTCTCAAAAATAAATTAACATTAAACAGAAATGATATAATGTGACTCGGAAGTCTAGAAGTCCCTTCCTAATCATTGCTTCCTGCTAGATGTAGGTGTTTTCACCAGAAACCTTTCTGCAGAAGGGCCCTTCAGGTGAATTTGGAACTTGGTGAGTGCAGCTCGCACCTAGCTGTGAGAAAGCCTCTTGGCCTTTTATCTGGCCCTTGGGTCTCTGCCGGCTGCAGAGCCCCTGTTTGGTTTGCCTGTATTTAAGGCAAACATATCCTTGACTCAACATTGTTACCCACTAGCTGACCGAGGAGGAGATTGTTCACAGAAAGGCGAGAAAAAAATAAAACTGAAATGAGGCAAGACCGTTTTTTAACAGGAGAAGGAAAAGTGCCACTTGAAATTGCATCCAAAATGAATTTAAGGTGATTGCCCTAACAACTTGTCAACAGAAAGGGCAAGTGAGTGTGGCAAGCCGTGCTCTGGGGACCTGACAACGGAGAAAAGGAAGAAAAAGCGCAGATGAGGGGAGGACGTGTCTCTGGCTCCCAGCGGGTCCGGTTGTACCGTTTTCGCCTCCCCAGGTGCACGCTTTCCTCCCCAAACCGGGTGTCACAGGGTCGTGGTTTTTATCGCCCTGCGACCCAAGAGGGTGCGGGACAATGGTCCCCGGGGCGAGGGGCTGGCCGAAATTTAGCCACTCAGCGTGGCATCTGCTTAATTACTTGGACTTCAGAAACTCTGGAAAGAATGCCCTCGAAAGACTGAAACCGGGGCACGTGGTTTGGGAGCATCTCGGGCCCATGTGGCCATGAGAACCCTTTGAGCAGCCCCAAGTCCGCCCCCTCCCCGGAAACTCAGACGCTCGGTGGCCATCTTAGCAGAGAGCGCGGGATTTGGGCCACAAAAAATAAATGTCCGGCCGCAGTGGGAACTGCCCCCTTCAAAGTCAACGTCAGGCTGCTGGTTGAATCATGTTGGGAGCCCACTCTCCTTTGATCCCTAAATACTCTGTTTTATTATCGCCTTTTGACTTTTCTATACCGCCAAAGAGTTATGTGCACGGACCTTGTCTCTCACAGAGGGAGCCTCTCTGAAGGTCTAGGGCCAGATCGTTAGTCCTGCTCCTGTGGATCCGCCCCTCTGCCAGCTCGTCGGCCTCTCAGCAGCCCAGACTGGGCAGGAGTGCTGCACTGACCAGGGCACGACACCAGGGGACTTACGTGCACAGACGTGGGCGTATCAGCAAATCTGGGCTCTCTTAGATGTGTTGGGATAGATTCTGCACCATCAACAGCAACAATATACCCAATCCCTTACCTCTCTCCCTCTCTCTTTCCCTCTCTCTCTCTCTCTCACTCACACACACACACACACACACACACACACACACACAGCGAGAGTGGCCCAGAGTGGCCGTGGCCAGCCCAGCACCCACTGGAACTTCTCAGAAGTGCGAATCCCCAGCCCATCACAGACTCGCTGAATGGGAAACTCTGGGGTGGGGCCCAGCCGGCTGTTTTGAACAAGCTCCCTGGGATTCTGGTGCAGCTGGAGTGTGAGAACCGGGGCCCTGGGCAACCGCCCGGCGTCTCGCTGTCCTGATTGAATTGCCCGCTGTCGGATCAGCTAGTGAGAGTCTGCCTGACTTTACGTAATGACACCAGGGCTTGCTTCCGGAAGCGATTCTTTTCTATTTTGTGCACCAGCCCCGAAGGGGGCGGCAGACGGGGACTCTCCCCGTGCCTGGCTAGGGACACACCTGCACCCTAAGACAGCCTCGGGTGGCCTGGGCTGAGTCCTCCCCTCCCTGCTGGGAGTGGATTTGCCCCGGCTGGGCACCTGGCCACCAGGGGCACGTATTTGTGGGAAATTCATTTGTGATTAAGTTCTTCTGCTTGGGGCTAAAGCTAACCGTGGCCTTCGTTAGCCCGAGTCTAAGCCCCTGGGCTACAGGGACGCACCTGCTAAGGTCCATCTGCCCCTGGCCCAGCTCGGGAGGGTGAGGGAGGAGACTCACCTTTACGGTGCGAACAAGCGTTTGTTTGTGTGAATCCTCGGCTTAGCGCTTCCTGGAATTCACGCTCCGGGCCCGCAGAGCACAGGGCAGCGACCAAACTGGTTTCCAGCTTTGGTTCCCAGCTGAGTTTCCGTGTGCTTCAACATCCAATTAATTGCACACAACCTGTATCCTCAGTGGGTGTTTTACTGGGTCTTAGGGCCCGTGTTAAGCACCTGCTGGCTACAGAGGAATCAGGGGGCGCTTTCAGAGCACATGGTTGGCTCTCTAGCTGTGCCCAGATGCTCGTTCTGCCGCCCAGTTCACTGCGCCCCATCGTCCCATCTCCTTACCCTCCGCAGCGTGAGATGTAAAACTGTCACACGTCAGGCCCCGATCACCTGTCAGTGTCTCCGAAGCAATGGGTTCCTGGGCATATGGTACGTGCCAGTAGGTCACCGAGGACTGAGTAACTCCTAGAATCAAGGAGCTCGTTCCCCAGTGAGGCGGGCGGAGCGCCAGCTGGATTCCCTAGAAATGAGCATCGTTTCTGCCTGGGAATGTCCAGGGAGAAGTGAACCGGGGCTTGGTGGCTGTTTATGGATCGGCGTCCCTGTGACGCTGTCCTCATGAGATTCCCCCCCCGCAACTGCTCTCCCTTTCGGTGTTGCGTCCCCTCGGTGAGCTGCTTCTGGAGGATGGGAAGGGCCGGGTCCCTCCTTCAACTCTCAGAGACAAACGGCCATCGGCGTCCATGACTCTGGAAGAGTCTGTGGTACGAAGCTTTACCTTGCTGCCCCCTCACGGTCTCGGCACCCGGACGCGGAGCTGTGAGGAGTTCCTAGTTCCCTGTGCGCCCTTGGGGGACCGGTGACTCTTGCCAGCTCTGTTCCCTCCCAGCACTGGCCCGCTTCCACTTCTGAGTGCAGGAACTTCCATCTGGCCCGGTCTCGGGAACACCTGCCTGGTACCCTCAGACCGTGCCGCTGATGACGGGCACTCGGGACCAGGTTCGTGCTCCTGCTCTGGGGAAGAATGAGCTCCCGGCTGTGAGGGCGACTTTGTCCTTGACTCGTCTCTCTCGTCCCCGCTCGCGTCCGACGTCCACGGTTGTGTGGGCCCTCCCTTCGCAGAATACCCAGAGGAAGCCCCAGAAAAGCTGTGCCTGTGTCAGAACTTTGTGTGGATGCAAACATACTCCGGAGTCGGGGGACTTCTAGCCGCATCGCCGAATTTGTGACTAACGACACGGCCAGGCCAGGCTCGCCTCTTGCCAAGGTCCTTGCCCCTCCGCTTCCAACGCACACGCACGTAGTCTGGTGTTAACGCAGGAGCCACACTGATCCCGCACAGGGCTGCCGTAAAATCTGGAGGATTCTTTCGTTGGTCTCCTCGGGGCTCAGTCACGTGGCTGCGTTTGGCTGTGAGCTGGGCTGACGCCAGTTCGTCCAAGATGGCCTTAGACCTTCTCTGTCTCTGTGTGTGTGTCCGTCTCTTTCTCCCTCTTGCTCTCTGCCTCTCTATACTTCTGTTTCTGTGTCTGTCTCTGTTTTTCTCTCTTTTCTGTCTCTCTCGGTCCTTCTGTGTCTGTCTGTCTATACCTCTCTTTCTGTCTCTATCTCTGCTTCTGTCCCCCTCTATCTCTGTGTCTCTGTGTCTCTGTTTCTCTCCCTTTCTCTCTCTCTCTCTCTCTCTCTCTCTCTGTCTCTCTCTCTGTCTCTCTCCCTTTCTCGGGCGGGGCCGCTGCGTTTCCTGAGTGGTGACTGTCTGCTAAGCCAAAGGAAGCAAAAAAGGGTTGTCCTCTCAAGGCTGGTTTGGGAGTCCCAGAACTGCACTCTGTCACATGCTAGGAGTCAGAGCAAGTCACAGGGCCACCCGGGTGCGAGGGGAGGGGAGACCCATCCCGCCTCTTCATGGGAGCAGCCACAGAGGCGAAGGAGCTGGGCTGCCCTCAGAGACCAGCTCCCACAGATGTAAGCCTGCGAACTCACCCAGACGGCTTCTTTTGCTGCAAAAGCCGACGCCCCGCCTCGCTACAGCCTACAAGACCCACTTGTTTTCTGCTTATTTGTCCCGGCGCCTGCCCCCCTTCACCTGAATGCAAGTTCCTTGAGGGCGGGCATTTCTATTCACTTGTCCCCTGTTGTCCTCACCGCCCAGAGCAGCGACTCGTGAGTAGGAAGAGGCGAAGGATATTTGTCGAGTGAGTCGAGGGGACATTTGGGCGAACCCATACCTGGGCTCCCACCTAAGTGCCCGACTGTATTCGTAAGCGTGCGCAAAGGGAGGCACAGAGACGACGCCACGTGACTGGTGGCTGCGGTGACGTGCGTGACACAGGAAATGCCGCCTTGAGTCTGGCTGCGGTTTTGTGCTTGGAGCTCAGGTGCCGTCTGGCCGAGCCCGTGTGCGCCGCACCTGTGCGGCCAGCTGCTCGGAACCCGGGAACGGCGTGGCAGGCCCGAGACACTGAGAGACCACAGCGTGGTGCCCACGCTGGGCCTGTTCGGTCACGGGATTTGCCAGACAAGTTTCTCTCTTCCTACGGAATGAGACCTGACGCTCAGGGCAGTGACGACCGTCCTCCCCGGCATCTTGATCGTCCGTGGATTCCCATCACGTTGCGTTTTCTTCCCCCTCTTCTGGGTGGGAAACCCAAACATGCTAGTTTTACGATGAAAACGATATTCAACAAATATAGAAAATATTTTTGGCTCGGATCGATCTCCAGTGCTGAATTCTTTCCTTTAACATGCCTTTGGGGCATAGAGGTAGATTAGCCTAAGGACAACAAGAGCTTCGTCTGTTGAGAGTCCTAATTCTAGAAACTTGGTCCATGCCACAACAGGGCCCTCAACGTTGGGAGGTGTTCCCTAAATTTTTTTAATGTTTATTATTTATTTTTGAGAGAAAGAGAGAGACGGAGGGTGAGCAGGGGAGGGGTAGAGACAGAGGGAGACACAGAATCCGAAGCAGGCTCCGAGCTGTCGGCACAGAGCCCAACGTGGGGCTCAAACTCACGAACCACGAGATCGTGACCTGCGCTGAAGTCGGACTCTTGGCCGACTGGCCCACCCTGGCACCCCGCTAATTTTCATACCATCGGAAGGGTATCTGCTAGCGTTCTCAGTAGGGATGGAGGAAGAAATGTCACAGTTACACTGCGTCCAGGGTCATCGTAAGGAGGAATCCACGTGTCTAAACGCCAAGGACACATCAGAAATGTGGGAATGTCCTTTGGCAAGAGCACTATCTGGCCATTCTTCCCTTGTGAGTGTCACTCTCTCTACATCGTCATTTCTCTCTCCCGGTGCCGGAGCCTCTGTGGTTTAGGGGTGAACTGTCAGCCCGCCCTGTTCTCGCACACGCTCAATTTTCGTAGATGCCGCGGGTTGAAATCTTCATGTTACTTACACCTAAATGCAAACAATATTTGTCATTGATCGACCAGGAATAATAAAACTTTTCAAACTTCAAACATGAAAAGATGAAACAATTATGGTCATATTAAATATAGACTACTTTGACTTGACTCACTTCTAATGAAGCTGGAATTGCGAAAAAATATCTGTTCAACTTTTCTCGTGATGTTACTTTTCTCCACCGCGGGTCTGCCCACCCTTACTTTGACCAGAGCGCCGTGCGGAAAGCTTAGCTATATATCCCGAGAAGCAACAAATAACACACTTTTGGATACTTAGTGCTGAGCTCTAGGAATCTTATCAGTCACTGATATTGACATAAAAGGACATTTTCCAGAACCAAAAATAGTTTTCCTCTAAAAATGATACAAAATAATATTGCATTTTGGGTTCCTTATTACATTCAGGTATTGTTATACATTGAGAATCTAGACTGTATTTATTCAAGTGGGGAAATACTGGAATGACCAAATATAGGTGCAAGGGTATGTATTTTCATTCCGGAAATATTGAAACACACTGTAACGTCTCCAGATAAGAGGTGTTTTATGTTTGCGAAATGCTTTTGATCAGTGAGGCATCTCTTCGTCGGAGCTTACCTTTCACGGAGTTGAACATTTAATGTTTTTTTACAGACCAGGGTCTCTTCCCGGGCGTCAGCTGCCTACCTGCCTCAAGCACAGGAAGATTCTCAGCAGCCCCTTCCCAGGGTGAGTGACATGAGACCCTTCTTTGTGGCCTTGAAATCGAAGGGTTATTTGCCAACTTGATAATTAAACCAGGACTCAGCGTGGCGAAAAATGGCCTTCCTGCCCCAGACTCTAACTATAGAATCTGTGTGGGTGTGCTCATGCCTGTGTGAATGTGTGGACATGTGCGTGCACGCGTGTGTGTAAACCAGGAGAATATGGCTGCTGTCTTTGCTGTTAGCACATTGTCCTATGTGTGAGGGTGTGCGTCTCTAAAAACCCGGGGCTTCTGAACTTCATCAAGTATCATCATCCGTCCCTCCACCCGGCCGTAAATTGATCTGCTGAAACCACTTATTTGAGGATGCACCAAAATAGATTCTGAGACAGAGAAAGAGAGGAATCAGCTCCTCAAATGAGTAACGTTTTGGTAAATTCTTAGCATTTATCGCACCGCAACCTGATCTGGGTTTTAGAAATAGCGGTAGAGGGATTTTTCACGATGATAATGTGCAATTTGATTTTTTTTCCCTTAAAAACAATTCCAGTATACGAAAGTGTGTCAAAGGGCAGAGAAGTTCCAGCCAATGGGAAAATGTCAACGAAAATACATACACGTTGTCCCCTTGTTATCTCTCTGATTCACTTGGCAATGTTTCCATTTTCCTTGGTTTGGCCAGGGGCTCCCTCCCACCCGCAGTCCCCGCACACAGTCTGCACTGAATGGGGAGGGAGTGGTTTAGGATTATGTTTGCAAAGAGTTCCTAAAAGATAAAACAAACAAACAAACAAACAAACAAACAAAAAAACAGTACTCTTTCCGAAGCTCTTATAATCGAACCTTGAAAGACATTTTTGTAGTTGCAAGATCTTAAGGGTTCGGATAACCCCTAGAAGCAAACAGGGGAGGGTGGGAGAGGGGTGAACCTTGCTCTATGGTTTTCTTGAAATGCCAGCATCAGAGAACCAGCTGCAAACAGTTCCCTCCCCTTTCACCTGCTGAAATGAAAGCGGAAAGAATCTGACTGGCTTTGACGAGATCGAGGCGACGTTTTAGGAAAAACGAACTCTCCTAAGGAGGGGCGTGCGCGTCCTGGGACTCCGGGTGGGCCCTCCCTGGTGCCTGGAGCCCAAGGGCTGATTCTCGGGTGCTCAGACCATAAACAGCCTTCAAGCACTTCAAAAATCTGCATTTTGTGGGTGTTGGCAAAACCACCCTGGCTTCCTCCTCCGCCATCTGTTCTCTGTGTGTGAGTCTCCCTTTGAACATTTGCCTTGGCTCGTAAATACCTCCATTTATTTCACTCTGGGCTTCGAGTTGATGCTGTTTTGCCAAATGCACTTGTGGTGGTTCTGTTCCCAAAAAAGTCTGCGCTGTTGTTACCTGGACTCAGCTTTCCTTGGCAAAAGCCCCGTGCAGGTTTTAGGGAACTTAGGGGCGCCCCTGGGACCCGCCAGCCTGTCCTGCTGATGGCCACGGTGAGGGCAGGAGCCACCTTTCCCAGCCCCTTTTACGGCCCGCTCCAGACTGTCACTTTAGAGCCCACGTGCAGATCCCTGCAGGCCCACTTAGGAGACGTGCCCTCAAATCCAACGTCCCCTCGTCCCCTCAGGACTCTCCGGACCCAGGCCGGTGTCCCGGCCCCGCGCCGTCACTCATGGGCACACGACACTCGTATCCGAGAGAACGCTTGCCTTCAGGGGGCAGAAACGCTGGGGTCTCACTGCGGGCACGATGGACCGGGTCCCTGTTTTACGGGTTTTCTTGAAGAGGCTTCCTAATACCTCAGGAGGACTAAAGAGGACTTTGCGACCTCTGTGACTTGCAAAACCCTTCACGATGTAAGGACAGAGCCAGAATTGGTGAAGCATCTCGTGGCTGTGAGATAAATCTAAAGATCGTGCCACGATGTAACAAAAGGCAGTCTCCCCCTGTGTGGGTCTGATGACATTCTGGGAACTGTCCCTCTGTCTGGGGTCTCAGCTCCCTGTTTCCAGGCCTTTCCGTGGGTTTATCCCAGCAGCTGTCCGCTCCTTGCTCTTTCTGCCCTGGCCACCCCAGGGCCTTTGCACACGCAGGTCCCTATTCCAGGAAGGCCCTTCCCGCAGAGATCCCCATCGCCAACCCCTCACTTCCTTCTTTAATCAAAAGGCTCACCCCGAGGACCCTAGTGGAGCTCCCGCACGGCCTCCACGCCTTGCCCTATGTCTAATCACTGTGGCCCGCTTTGGTTTTCTTCCTGGGCGCTCGTCACCATCCAGCGTCATGAGTACTTTATTATCCTCGTTAGTGCTTTGCTCTCCCGTCTACTCCAGAGCATCATTCTCACTCTGTACGGTGTTTTCTGTGTCTAAAATAAAGGGGGGGGGGGAGGGCCTGTCATTCAACAAACACTTGAGGGATTCGTGAAAAGATTAGATTTTCGTTTTTTTTTTTTAAATCTTTTTTAACGTTTATTTATCATTGAGAGACAGAGAGAGACAGAGCATGAGCAGGGGAGGGGCAGAGAGAGAGAGGGAGACACAGAATCCGAAGCAGGCTCCCTACTCCGAGCTGTCAGCACAGAGCCCGACGCGGGGCTCGAACCCGCAAACCGCGAGATCATGACCTGAGCCGAATTTGGATGCTTAACTGCCTGAGCCACCCAGGCCCCCCAAAAGTTTAGATTTTCTAGGAAATGTTGTTTTCCTCGGCAGCGCTTTTCATTTGATTTCGTTACACGGTTTCTGAGCCAGCGGCACAAGGCGGACGGAGCGTGTTCAACCTGGAGATAAGGTCAGACCTGGCGTTGGAGGGTGTGCCATCTGGCGGCCGCTCCCCTGGGCCGCAGGGCCTCTGATCCCCTCGCCCCGGCCGCCCACCGTTCGTTCCCTCCTCCCGGGCCTGCTCGAAGTTTCCTGGGCCAGGCTCGTGCCTCCCCTGCCCTGCAGGCCTTCCCGGACCGGCCGCTGCTCCTGGCTCTTCCCCGAGGTGTGCGTGGGCAGCTCGGTCCTGGCAGGGACCCCACGCTCCTCGGTGGGACCGCTGGGCCCTCTGCTTCGGCACCCCCCCCCCCGGGCTGGCCCCCCGAGCAGCGCTGTGCATACTGTGGGCTCCGCCCAGGATGCGGGGAGCCCCGTGCTCCCCACGGCACATCTCGTCCGGTTCGTTGACCTCCTCCTCCGCCCCGTTTTCCCTCTTCCTCTCACACCCGCACCTTCCATGGGCAGCCCCTGTCATCAGCCTCTGGGGTCACAGCTCGGTAGGGACACAGGTGCCTTCAGACAGAGTCGCGATGATCATTCGATTAGAAATGGGGTTCCCGAGGCCATGGCCACCGGTCCCCTCCTGCACGCCGGATCCGTTGGCTCCAAGGGGCAGAAAACTTCCTCCCCTGGCGCCAGCCTCCCTGGCAGTCATTCCCACGTGTTTACTGAGCTGGGGACAGGGTGCCTGTGCCCCGTGCCGCATGTAGGTCTGTGAGGAAGGCTCAAACACCTGCTGAGCGATCCTCCTTTCTTAAAACAATTTTCTTTTGGCTCAAAGTTCCATTTCAGGGAGCGCCTGGGTGGCTCAGTCGGATGAGCGTCTGACTGTATTTGGGCTCAGGTCATGATCCCAAGGTCATGGGATCGAGCCCCGAGTTAGACTTCGCACTGAGCGTGGAGCCTGCCTGAGCTGCTCTCTCTGCCTCTGCTTCTCTCCCCCACTCGTGTTCTCTCTCCCTCAAAAAATAAATAAATGCATCCGTACGGACATAAAAATAACAGGTCTGGGGATATCTCACGGGTGGTGAAGTTGTTACGAGTACTGATGACATTGTCTTGGCCTTCTGTGGGGACCACAAGTTCATTGCCTCCTCTCCCGGAGAGGCTGTCGGCTCACCAGATGCCCCGCCCTCCCCCGGGAATGGTCACGATTCGGATTCTACTCCGTCGGAATGCACGGACAGGTAGGAAAAATATACTTTGAAAGCTTACTTACTACCTACATGTAGGGTATTCTCAATTATGCCTCGAAGCACTTCACTTTTTTATCTTTATCGGAAGATGTTTTGAGCCGCGACATGCCATGCTGCCGACTTATTCTGCGTCACCCAGATGTGGGCTTTGATGCCACCTGTCAGTCGGCGACCTTGGCTAAGTCCCTCGCGTTTATCAAGTGTCAGCTTTTTTTCTAAGCTTTTATTGTGATTCCAGTTGGTTGACACACGGTGTTATGTCACCATCAGGTGTGCAAGATCGCGATCTGGTGACCATCAGTGTGTTCTCCAGGGTGAAGAGTCTGTTTCTTGGTTTGTCTCTCTTCTCTCGTTTTTTTCCCCCCTCTTGTTTTTCCATTTGTTTTGTTTCTTAAATTCCACACATGAGTGAAGTCATAGGGTATTTGTGTTTCTCTAACTGAGCTTATTTCAATCAGCATAACACTCTCTAGCTCCACCCATGTCATTGGAAATGGCAAGATTTCGTTCTTTTTTGTGGCTGAGTAATATTCCAGTGTGTGAGTGTGTGTGTGCGTGTGTGTGTGTGTGCGCGTGTGTGTGTATACACCACATCTCTACCCACTCATCCGTCGACGGACACCAGGGCTGCGTCCACAATTTGGCTGTTGCAAATACTGCTTCCATGAGCCGAAGGATGCGTGTGTTCCTGTAAATTAGTTCTTCTATCCTTTGGGTAAATACCTAGGAATGCACTTCCTGGCTCGGAGGGGAGCTCTCCTTTTAACCTTTTGAGGAAGCTCCACACTGTTTGGCACAGTGGCTGAACCGCTTTGCGGTCCCACCAGCAGTGCCTGAGGGGTCCTTCTCCCCCACGTCCTGCCCAACACCTGTCGTTGTGGTTTCAGCCATCGTGACAGGTTTGAGGTGCGCGCGTCAGCTTTCTTATCTGTAAGATGGGAGCACTGATTCCTACCTCCTAAGGTTACTGAAGAATTCAACAAAACGAGTTACACAAAGTACCTCATACAAACTTACCCCTCATTAAATGCACTTTCTTCTTTCCTTATTTTTCCAGCTGAGGTCAAGTTAAAAAATAATAGCCATTCTGGGGCGGCTGGGTGTCTCAGTCGGTTACGCTGCCGGCTTCGGCTCAGGTCATGATCTCGCGGTCCGTGAGTTCGAGCCCCGCGTCGGGCTCTGTGCTGACAGCTCGGAGCTTGGAGCCTGTTTCAGATTCTGTGTCTCCCTCTCTCTGACCCTCCCCCGTTCATGCTCTCTTTCTGTCTCAAAAATAAATAAACGTTAAAAAAAATTAAAGAAAAATAGCCATTTAAATGAAAAATGTCGGTAGAAATATGAAGAACTGAAAATAATGGGGAGACAACTCATGCTATCCTGCATCTCTGCTTATAACTTTGTCCTAATTTAGGATAAACTCAGTAGTCAGGTAATTGCACAGCTAGTTTCTCTGTTTTATAGACTTAAGGAATGGTTTCGTATCAGATCAATCCCGTGCACAGTTTTATTCTTTTATATGAGCAGGGGTGGGAAGGTTTGGTTGCCTCCTCCCGGGGGCGGTGTGAGGTCCTCCCTGCACTGCCAGGCGCTCCTCCCCACCTTGTGAGGTCCTCCCTGCACTGCCAGGCGCTCCTCCAGAGGCAGGTTGCTGCTTGATGTCAGATGCAGACGACGTCATTCTCTGTTAAGTGGTTTTGTTTACTCGGGAAAGTTACATTCCTGCTTCTCAACAAGAGGATTCTGTATGAATCCCAAAGTTCTTGGAACGTTTAGGGGAGTCTGTCTGCCTCGTCTGTCCTCGCTTTACTCCAATAATCTTCCCTAATTACTTGTGTCTATGTTTGATCTCCCCAAAACTTCGCAACTCGGCACAGTCCCCCGGGCCACCAAGATGTGTCTTATCACATTCTACGCAAAGCGATTGAAAAACAGACTTTGGGACAATACGTGGCTGTAGCTGACGGAGCGGCTTGCCATCGTGCAGATTTAGAGGAAACTTCTTGTTGTCCCTAGTTGATGGGGTGGGATGGGAGTTTTGCATGCAGTTGCCTAACTGTGGCAGGCAGCATGTACTTAATCAGACCCCACTCGTCCTGCAGGTAAGTTGTAACAAGTAAGTCAGTGCCTGTCCCTGTGGGGTCCAGCTGGCTGCAGAGTGTGACTCCAGGTCTGGCCAGTACAAATGGCATTAATGGCCTCAAACGGGCATATGCCAAATGGAGTCATCGGTTTTAGGAACTAGCCATATCCTCCACTTAGATCAAGGATCCAACTTTTATTTTGCCTGGTTTCCAGAAAAACACGTCTTGTTATGTTTATACTGAGCAAACAAATAATCACTAAGAGGAGGACAGTCCAGAACAAATTTCCTTCTCATCTGATTTGCTTTCTTTTTAGATGCTCTGCATATGAATAGATAAATCTAGGCTGATCGGTTTCGCCTTAATCTCTCAAAATGCTTCAATTTCCCCTCATTACCAAATAGACTTAAAACTAATATAAAATAGCAAAAATAATGTAAAAGTTCTAAAAATTCCAACTTCAGCCTACGAGTAGTTTACCGCATCCACCTGAGGACAGCGTGTAACTTCACCAGCAGAAACGGAAACGGCTTCCTTGTTCTTCTTAAACCATGGAAGGTAGCCGGGCGTAATTTGGTAATTAAAGACTTCTCTTCAATTAGACCTGAAAAGTAGCTGTATCCCAGGTGACACAATCTGGGTGGTTTCGATGCAGTTAGAAACCATGGTTCTTAAAAATGCAGGTTGGTGTGCACCCTCATACACGCGGGCACATAGTTTAACCACGTAAAGTGTCTGGGTTAGAAGAGGCAGCAGACGGAGTGGGCCCGAAAGACCTTTCAGAAAGCCACAGTGTTCGAATGCCCTTGAATGTGTAACGTCCTGATTTCCTCGTGAGGACTAATGTGCCCTCAGTGCTAACTCAGGAATTCAGAAATAACGTTAAGGTTAATCTAAATTAAACATAGAGCCCGCCAATATCTGAGACCCTGACAACTCTAAGAGCAGGAAGGAAATGATGTGGAGTCAGTATGGCTTTTTTTCTAGCTGCACTCAGATCCAGGCAAACATTTTCTGGAAAGGACTAGGTGCCAGTCGTCTTGGCCACATTCGGTTCGGTCGCTGTCGTTTTTCTTTCTTTTTCTGTTTTCTTTCTTTCTTTCTTTCTTTCTTTCTTTCTTTCTTTTTCTTTCTTTCTTCCTTCATTCCTCTCTCTCTGTCTTTCTCCCTCCCTCTCTCTTTCTCCCTCCCTCTTTTTTCTTTCCTTTTCTCTTTCTCTCTTTCTCCCTTTTCTCTTATTTTCTTTCTTTCTTTCTTTCTTTCTTTCTTTCTTTCTCTTTCTCCCTCCCTTCTTCCTTCTTTCCTTTCTTCCCTCCCTCCCTTCCTTTCCTTTCTTTCTTTCTTCCTTCCTTTCTTCCTTTCTTCCTCTCTCTTTCTCCCTCCCTCTTTTTTCTTTTTCTCCTTCTCTTTCTTTCTTTCTTTCTCCCTCCCTCTCTCTTTCTCCCTCCCTCTTTTTTTTTCTCCTTTTCTTTCTTTCTTTCTTTCTTTCTTTCTTTCTCCCTTCTTCCTTCT